>NW_026126200.1:0-112561 GCF_943737965.1 Phodopus roborovskii | reverse complement strand
AGCTATTGGCCAGAAGACCACTGTGAGTACCTGCTGGCATCTTCTTCTGGATCCTCATCCTTGACCCCATCCCTGGATCCCTGTCTGCAGAGAAACCTCCTAGAGAGCTTGGACATTGAATCTTTGATCCACATAAGCCCATCGGGGAAGGACGATAGAGAGAGGGAAGAGACACCACCAACACCTACTGGAAGAAACTATGGGAAGAAGGCAATACAAGAGAACACCTAACAACAGAAAGACAAACATGACACCACCAGAATCTAGGGAATCTACACCAACTAGAATGGAACACAACAACAAAGCAGAGGAAGCAGAAGGGTACGACTTAAAAATCACCATCATAAAAATGATAGAGGCCCTCAAAGAAGATATGAGAAAATCCCTTAAAGAAATGGAGGAAAAAACAAACAAAAAAATGGAAGAAATGAACAAATTCCTTAAGGAAAGTACAGAAAGCCAAGAAAAAAACAATTAACCAGGTGAAGGAAACGGTTCAAGATTTGAAAACCGAAATTGAGAAAATAAAGGCAACACAAATGGAAGGAAAGCTGGAAATTGAAAAGCTGGGCAAAAAATCGGCAACCACGGACACAAGCATAACCAATAGAATTCAAGAGATGGAAGAGAGAATCTCAGGCGCAGAAGATAAACTAGAAGAAATAGATTCATCGACCAAAGAAAACCATAAATCCAACAAATCTTTAACACACAACATCCAGGAAATGTGGGACACCATGAAAAGGCCAAACCTAAGAATAATAGGCATAGAGGAAGGTGAGGAAGCCCAGCTCAAAGGTGCTGAAAACATATTCAACAAAATCATCGAGGAAAACTTTCCAAATCTGAAGAAGGACATGCCCATGAAAGTACAAGAAGCATACCGAACCCCAAATAGGCTGGACCAAAGAAAAAAGACCCCTCGACATATAATAATCAAAACACCTAGCATACAGAATAAAGAAAGAATATTAAGAGCAGCGAAGGAAAAAGGACAGGTAACATATAAAGGCAGACCTATCAAAATTACACCTGACTTCTCCATGGAAACCCTCAAGGCCAGAAGGTCCTGGATAGATGTTCTAAAAGTATTAAGAGAACACGGATGACAGCGTAGGCTACTATATCCAGCAAAACTCTCAGTCAATATAGATGGAGAGAACAAGATATTCAATGACAAAACCAGATTTTCCCAATACGTGTCTACAAATCCAGCCCTACAGAAAGTATTGGAAGGAAAATTCCAATGCAAGGAAGGTAACTACGCCCACAAAAATGTAGGCAACAGATAATCCAACTACACCAGAAACCTAGGGTGAAGCAGAACAAATATATTCACAATACCAGTGCCAACAACAAACCTAAACCAAACAAGCATCAACAATCAATGGACCTTACTCACCCTCAACTTTAATGGTCTTAACTCACCTATAAAAAGACACAGGCTAACAGAATGGATATGAAGACAGAATCCATCCTTCTGCTGCATACAAGAAACACATCTTAGCTCCAAAGATAGACATTACCTCAGGGTAAAGGGTTGGGAAAAGATTTTCCAATCAAATGGAAATAAGAAGCAAGCAGGCGTAGTTATCCTAATATCTAACAAGCTAGACTTCAAACCAAAACTAGTCAAAAGAGATGAAGACGGTCATTTCATATTCATTTCAGGAGAAATCCATCAACACAAAGTCTCAATTCTGAACATCTATGCCCCTAATACAAAGTCACCCACATTCGTAAAAGAAACACTACTAAAACTCAAAGCTCATATAAAACCTCACACACTTATAGTGGGAGACTTCAATACACCACTCTCAACACTAGACAGGACCACAAATCAGAAACTCAACAAAGAAACAAAAGAATTAACAGAAGTTATGTCTCAACTGGGGCTAACAGACATCTATAGAACATTCCATCCAAAGACAAAAGAATATAACTTCTTCTCTGCTCCACATGGAACCTTGTCTAAAATCGACCACATACTAGGAGACATAACAAACCTCAACAGATACAAGAGAATAGGAATAGTCCCCTGTATCTTATCGGACCGCCATGCTTTAAAATTGGAATTCAACAACAACACAAATAGCAGAAAACCTGCAAACTCATGGACACTTAACAATGTGCAATTGCATCACTCCTGGGTCAAAGAAGAAATAAAGAAAGAAATTAAAGACTTTCTAATATTCAACGAGAATGAGGATACAACATACCCGAACTTATGGGACACCTTGAAAGCAGTGCTACCAGGGAAGTTCATTGCACTAAGTGCCCATATGAAGAAAACAGAGGATAGTCACATAAATGAATTAACAGCGCAACTGAACACCTTAAAACAGAGAGAAGCGAATTCACCCCGCAGGAGCAGACGCCAGGAAATAATCAACTTGAGGGCTGAAATCAACAAAATAGAAGCCAGGAAAACAATCCAAAAAAATCAATGCAACAAAGAGTTGGTTTTTTGAGAAAATCAACAAGATAGATAAACCTTTATCGAAATTAACGAAAAAGCAGAGACAGAACATGCAAATTAACAAAATCAGAAATGAAATGGGAAACATAACAAGAGACACAGAGGAAATCCAGTCAATTTTCAGGTCATACTTTGAAAATCTGTATTCCACAAAAATTGAAAATTCAAAGGAAATGGACAAGTTTCTGGATAACTATCACTTACCAAAATTAAATCAAGAACAGACAAACAACTTAAATAGACCTATAACCCGAAATGAAATAGAAGCAGTCATCGAAAGCCTTCCAACGAAAAAAAGTCCAGGGCCAGATGGATTCAGTGCAGAATTCTACCAGAAATTCAAGGAAGAACTAATACCACTACTCCTCAAATTGTTCCACAAGATAGAAACAGAAGGTTTATTGCCAATCTCTTTTTATGAGGCCACAATAACTTTGCTACCCAAACCTCACAAAGACACAACTAAGAAAGAAAACTACAGACTAATATCCCTGATGAACATCGATGCAAAAATACTCAATAAAATAATGGCAAACCGAATTCAAAAATACATCAGAGAAATCATCCACCATGATCAAGTAGGCTTCATACCTGGATTGCAGGGATGGTTTAACATACGAAAATCTATCAACGTGATCCACCATATAAACAAACTGAAAAAGAAAAACCATATGATTATCTCCCTAGATGCGGAACAAGCCTTCGATAAAATTCAACACCCTTTCATGATAAAGGTATTAGAGAGGTCAGGGATAACAGGAACATACCTAAACATAATAAGAGCAATATACAGCAAACCAACTGCCAACATCAAACTGAATGGAGAGAAACTTAAGCCAATTCCTCTAAAATCAGGAACAAGACAAGGCTGTCCTCTCTCTCCATATCTCTTCAATATCGTACTAGAAGTTCTAGCTAATGCCATAAGACAACAAAAGGAGATCAACGGCATCCAAATTGGAAAGGAAGAAGTCAAACTGTCTCTATTTGCAGATGATATGATAGTTTACATAAGCGACCCAATAAACTCTACCAGGGAACTCCTATAGCTGATAAACACCTTCAGCAAACTAGCAGGATACAAGATAAACTCAAAAAAATCAGTAGCCCTACTTTTTTCAGACGACAAAGAGGCAGAGAAAGAAATCAGAGAAACATCACCCTTTACAATAGCCACAAGCAACATAAAGTATCTTGGTGTAACGCTTACCAAACAAGTAAAAGACCTGTATAATAAGAACTTTGTGACTCTAAAGAAAGAAATTAAAGAAGATACCAGAAAATGGAAAGACCTCCCATGCTCTTGGTTAGGTAGGATAAACATAGTAAAAATGGCAATGTTACCAAAAGCAATCTACAGATTCAATGCAATCCCCATTAAAATCCCACCACAATACTTCACCAACCTTGAAAGGATAATAATCAACTATATATGGAAAAACAAAAGACCCAGGATAGCCAAAACAACCCTATACAATAAAAGAACTCCAGGAGGCATCACCATTCCTGACTTTAAGCTCTACTACAGAGCTATAGTTCTGAAAACAGCCTGGTATTGGCATAAAAATAGACAGGTAGACCAATGGAATCGAATTGAAAATCCTGATATTAATCCACGCACCTATGAACACCTGATTTTCGACAAAACAGCTAAAATTATACAATGGGGCAAAGACAGCATCTTCAACAAATGGTGCTGGCACAATTGGATGAGGGTGTGTAGAAGACTGCAGATAGACCCATGTCTGTCGCCATGCACAAAACTCAAGTCCAAATGGATCAAAGACCTCAACATCAATCCAGCCACATTGAACCTCTTAGAAGAGAAAGTAGGAGGTACCCTTGAACAAATTGGTATAGGAGACCGCTTCTTGAACATAACTCCAGGGGCACAGACACTGAAAGAAACAATTAATAAATGGGACCTCTTCAAACTTAGAAGCTTCTGTAAGGCAAAGGACACAGTTGACAAGACCAAACGGCAGCCCACTGACTGGGAAAAGATTTTCACTAATCCTATATCCGACAAAGGGCTGATCTCCAAAATATACAAAGAACTCAAGAAAGTAGTCAACAAAACACCAAATAACCCTATGAAAAAATGGGGTACAGAGCTGAAGAAAGAATTCTCAATGGAGGAAATCAAGAAGGCTGAAAGACACTTAAGAAAATGCTCCACATCCTTAGCTATCAGGGAAATGCAAATCAAAACAACTTTGAGATACCATCTTACCCCTGCCAGAATGGCTAAAATTAGAAACACCAGTGATGACTTATGTTGGAGAGGATGTGGAGAAAGTGGAACACTCCTCCACTGCTGGTGGGAGTGCAAACTCATACAGCCATTTTGGAGATCATTATGGCGGTTCCTCAGGAAAATGGGAATTAGTTTACCACAGGACCCGGCAATCCCCCTCTTAGGCATATACCCAAAGGATTCACATCAATGCAACAAAGACATCTGTTCAACTATGTTCATAGCAGCACTATTTGTAATAGCAAGAACCTGGAAGCAACCTAGATGCCCTTCAATTGAAGAATGGTTAATGAAGATGTGGCACATCTACACAATGGAATACTACTCTGCAGAAAAAAATAATGGTATCTTGAAATTCACAGGCAAGTGGATGGCACTTGAAGAAACCATCCTGAATGAGGTAACCCAGTCACAAAAAGAGAAACACAGTATGTACTCACTCATATATGTATTTTAGAACTAGATCAAATGATCACCAGCCTATAATTCACATCACCAGAGGTACTAGGATACAAGTTGTATTCTAAGAGATTCATATAATGTCCCTCACAGAACTGGGAAGGGACAAGTCCCCCAGACCTCATGTAAAGTAGGGGAGGACAGCTAATGGAGAGAGAAGTAGGAGAAAATGAGAGGGAGGAGAGGAAGGCATGTGCGACCAGGAGGATTGAGCCTGGTTAGGAATGGAAAATAGAAAGAGAGAGAGAGAGAGAGAGAGAGACAGAGACAGAGACAGAGACAGAGAGAGAGAACATAAAAGAGGGAGCCAATATTGGTTTGAAGATAAAGTTGAACACAAAGAAAAGTCGAGGGAACTACCAGACTGCTCCCAACTAACAATCTCAGCTTCCGTGGAAAGGCTATCATAAATGCCCTTCCCGGAGAGTGAGATCAACAACTAACTTCTCCATGGAGTCCTCAACTAATGCCTGTTGAAAACAGGAGCAAACACCCATACATAAACACTGAGTCGAACTAGAACCCAGAAGCAGATGGAGAGGTCAAGACCATGAGGTAGAAGTACATAGAGACAGCTTACCTGAACAAGGAGGAGCTAAGGGCCACTAGACTGATAGCTGGGAAGCCAACAGGGGACTGACTTGGACCCTCCTGAATATGGGTCTCAGCCAGAAGGTCTGAGCAGCATAAGGGACCTCAGACAGTGGAGTCAGGATGTATCCCTGGTGCACAAAAGGATTTTGCAAACATATCCCCCATGGAGGGATAACTGCCTTATTCTAGAGATAGGAGAGAAGCCCTAGTCCCTACTTCACAGGACCTGTCAGATCTACATGACCCCAACTGGATGGCATTCCCCTACATATGGTATTGTTGTGGGGGGGTTGGGAGGGGAGGGTGTTTAGAGTGCATGGGAGAGGGCAGAGAGGGCAAAAGGGAGGGAAGGAGGGAGGAAGGTCTGGAGGGGAGGGAGGGAGGGAGAGGGAACTGGGATCGACATGTAAAATAACAAAATAAAAAAAAAAATGCTTTGACTCCATAATTTAAGTTGAAGAACAAGTTACTGGGGAAAAGTATTTCTATTTTTATTTCCACAGAAAATGAAAAGATGTGGATTCCTTCCAGACTAATGTGGTTTGATCACACCAGACCGCCTGAAACAGAGTACAAGCTGATCCTACATTCCAAACAGCTGGACAAAACAGCCCTACAGACTACAGCTAGGATATCTGAATCTTCTTCGAATCCCCCAAGACAGTGCCCCTTACCAGCAGGAAGTAGTTTGGAAAGAACGATGCCCAAATTCTCTAATATTGTGTATAAATGTTTGTTTTCATTTAATTGGACTTTGTTATATAAAATTAAATAAAAAAAAAAAGGGATGAGTCAAGGTGAGTAATTAAAGGTCACTATCATTTAACTGTTTGGCTATAGCAAATATGTATAGCTGGTTACAGATAGGGATGTAATTATACATTTATTCATATTAGTTTAATAATCTTTTGCATGGAATGTCAAACTCCTGCTAAAGCATTAAGAATGTAATAATATTGGTTAAAATGTGAATGACCTCTGGAAATGGCTGAGTTCAAAACATACACAATGAAATGAATCTCAAGATCAGAGAAGTTTTGGAGTAGTAGACTGAAATAATAGTTTTATATTAAAAATAAGTACAATCAAGTATTAGTTTTAAAAATTGCTGCTGTTCTCTCCATTGATTGGAAAAAAAAAAGGCTGAAAGCCTCACAGCAGCATTGTTGTTGGTTTCCTCGTTCTTTGTTTCTCATCCAAATCTGGTGTATTGTAGATCTACAAAACTACTGTTTTCAAATGCAAACAACACTACTTCCCTACTTTCTTAGGACAGTAGCAAATCCTGTGTGACTGGTTCCCTCTGGGCTTAAGAGAATGCATTCCTGATATGTTCCCAAAGTTTAAGTGTTTCCTAGAAAGTATAGTTTGGGGGATATGTGTGTGTGTGTGTGTGTGTGTGTGTGTGTGTAATAACTTTTAATTGGCACAGTTATTAAAAATAAAATCCAGAACGTATACAACCTCCCACAAACAGTTAAAACAGTTAATAATGGCAGAACTGTATTTAATTCAAGAAAACTAAATGCTCACATTTTATCCTATTTTTTAAAGGTGGCTTTATTCCTCTTGGCTTTTCACATAGGATATTTAAAACTTTCGCTTACCAAAATATCCCCCTTTTAAAACTTAACGCATAAAATCCAACAGTTTGGAGAGTTTACAGTTTCAATCAGGCTACATGTCTAGAGTGTGCGTCTGTGTGTGTGGCTATATGTGGACGCTTGCCTGCATGGGTAAAGGAGCATGGCAGACAGCACAAAGGGGCCACTCAAGAGGTCCTGAGCCTGCCTTGGCATATCAGGATGCCACTGTGTATGAGGGTATTACTTACACACGCGGCAGCTGTTCTGGTTAAACACACTGGCCCGGTGTATTCTGAAGCCAGTGATAAACAAGTGTCTCAAAGATACATGCACACAACAGCGAGTGTTTAGCCTTTGATGCTCAACAATGGCTGCCCCACATCCCCAGCTTTCTTGCCGCCGCCCCCCTCACTGTCCCTGTCACTCAGTGGCAGATGGGAAGTGAGAGCTCAGCTGATCCACCTCTTTGTGGTGAAAACCCCCAGAGCTTCAACTCTAGGCTACAGGTTACCAAAGCCATCATGGAAAATTCACAGCTGATATTAACAAGTGTGTGTGGGGGGGGGGGGGGGGGAAGAAAGGCGCGCATCACATGATCCCCTCCACCTTTTTGTGTACAGCAGGAAGAAAGGCACACTCTCTGAGCTGGGGCTCCAAACTATTCAGATTGTGTAGAAAGGAAGACAAGAGGGAACGATCAGACAGCAAATCACTGAGCACACAGGAGAATGGAGAGTCAGGTTTGGGGTCCTAAAGAGATGGCCTCTGACACCAGAAAAGGAAGGGAAATGCCTTACAGAAGCTCCAAACCTGTACCTTCCTTGACTCAATATACCTACAATTATGTTATGTCGCATTGCCTCTGGACTTTCCTTATTCTTTTTATTTATTTATTTAATTTATTATTTTACATGTCAATCCCAGTCCCTCTCCCTCCCTGCCTTTCTCCTTCCCTCCCTTTTACTCTCTCTGTCCTCTCACATGCACCCTAACCACCCTCCCCTCCCATCCCCTCACCCCAAATCCATATGTAGGGAAATACCATCCAGTTGGGGTCATGTAGATCTGACAGGTCATGTGAAGTAGGGACTAGGGCTTCTCTCCAGTCTCTAGGTTAAGGCAGTTATCCCTCCATGGGGGATGTGTTCAAGGTCCTTTCATGCACCAGGGATACATCCTGGCTCCACTGTCTGAGGTCCCTTAGACTGCTCAGTCCTTCTGGCTGAGACCCATATTCAGGGAGGCCTGAGTCAGTCCAATACTGACTTCCCAGCTATCAGTCTAGTGGCCCTTTAGCTACTCCTTGTTCAGGTAAGCTGTCTGTATGTGTTTCTGCAGCCTGGTCTTGTCCTCTCCATCTGCATCTGGGTTCTACTTCAACTCGGTGTTTATGTATGGGTGTTTGCTCCTGTTTCCAACAGGTATTAGATGAGGGTTCCATATGGTAGCCTTTCCACGGTTGATCAAATTGTTAGTTGGCGGCAGACTTGTAGTGATCTAGACCTTTCTTTGTGTTCAATTTTATCGTCAAACCAATATTGGCTCCCTCTTTTATGTTCTCTCTCTCTCTCTCTCTCTCTCTCTCTCTCTCTCTCATCTCCTAATTCTAACCAGGCTCAATCTTCCTAGTCGTAAGTGTTTTCCTTTCCTCCCCCTCATTTTCACCTACTCTTCTCTCCATTCATTGCCCCCCCCACTTCCCCTGTGCTCTGGGGGACTTGTCCCTTCATGGTTCTCTGAGAGACTTTATATGACTCTCTTAGAATACACCTTGTATCCTAGTTCCTCTGGTGGTGTGAATTATAGGCTGGTGATCCTTTGTTCTAGGTCTAAAATCCATATATGAGTGAGTACATACTGTGTTCCACTTTTTGTGACTGGGTTACCTCATTCAGGATGGTTTCTTCAAGTGCCATCCACTTGCCTGTGAATTTCAAGATACCATTATTTTTTTTCTGCAGAATAGTATTCCATTGTGTAGATGTGCCACTTCTTCATTATCCATTCTTCAATTGAAGGGCATCTAGGTTGCTTCCAGGTTCTTGCTATTACAAATAGTGCTGCTATGAACATAATTGAACAGATGTCTTTGTTGCATGGTGTGGATAATTTGGGCATATGCCTAAGAGGGGTATGTCGGGTTCTGTGGTAAACTAATTCCCATTTTCCTGAGGAACTGCCATACTGATCTCCAAAATGGCTGTACGAGTTTACACTCCCACCAGCAGTGGAGGAGTCTACCCCTTTCTCCACATCCTGTCCATCATGAGTCATCATTGGTGTTTCTAATTTTAGCCATTCTGTCAGGAGTAAGATGGTATCTCAGCATTGTTTTGATTTGCGTTTCCCTGACAGCAAAGGATGTTGAGCACTTTCTTAAGTGTCTTTCAGCCTTTTTGATTTTCTCTATTGAGAATTCTTTCTTCAGTTCTGTACCCAATTTTTTCATAGGGATATTTGGTGTTTTGTTGACTAGTTTCTTGAGTTCTTTGTATATTTTGGAGATCAGCCAAAATATACAAAGGGGTCTTTTTTCTTTGGTCCAGCCTATTTGGGGTTCAGTATGCTTCTTGAACTTTCATGGGCATGTCCTTCTTCAGATTGGGAAAGTTTTCCTCGATGATTTTGTTGAATATGTTTTCGGCACTTTTGAGCTGGGTGTCCTCACTTTCCTTTATGCCTATTATTATTAGGTTTGGCCTTTTCATAGTGTCCCACATTTCCTGGATGCTTTGTGTTAAGGATTTTTTGGATTTATGATTTTCTTTGGTTGATGAATCTATTTCTTCTAGTTTATCTCCTGTGCCTGAGATTCTCTCTTCCATCTCTTGAATTCTGTTGGTTATGCTTGGGTGTGTAGTTCCCAATTTTTGCCCAGTTTTTCTATTTCCAGCATTCCTTCGGTTTGTGTTGCCTTTGTCTTCTCTATTTCAGTTTTCAAGTCTTGAACCGTTTCCTTCACCTGCTTAATTGTTTTTTCTTGGCTTTCTGTACTTTCTTTACTTTCCTTAAGGAATTTGTTCATTTCTTCCACTTTTTTGTGTGTTTTTTCCTCTATTTCTTTAAGGGATTTTCTCACATCTTTTTTGAGGGCCTCCATCATTTTTATGACAGTAATTTTTAAGTTGTTCCCTTCTGTTTCCTCTGCTTTGTTGTGTTCTGTTCTAGTTGGGCTAGATTCCCTAGATTCTGGTGGTGTCATTCTTGTCTTTCTGTTGTTAGGTGTATTCTTGTATTGACAAGCTTCTTCCAGTAGGTGTTGGTGGGGTATCCCCCTCTCTCTATGGTACTTCCCTGGTGGGCTTATGTGGGTCAGAGATTCAATATCTGTAGAGATTCAATATCAAGCTCTATAGGAGTTCTCTCCGCAGACAGGGCCCCGGGGATGTGGTCAGGGATGAGGATTCAGTAGAAGATGCCTGCAGAAAGTCAGAGTAGTCCTGCAGAGATAGTCGGGTCTCTGCGAGTGACCCGGGACTGGAGGTGGGGGGTTCAGAGACCAAGCAGGTGGAAATTACAGGTGGTCCCCTGTGGATAGGCAAGTCCCTTTTGTTCAGAGCTGCTCCGAGAATTCCCCGAAGTAGGGTGGACTGTTGGCTCCACCCTCTGTCCCAGTGCTCAACCAGAGCAATGGGACAGTGAGCAAGATAGGGTACAGGGTTGGGGGGGGGGGAAGGCTCGCAGTGGGGATGGGTGGGGGTGTATCAGAACTCCAAGGGTGCTCTCAATGGAGACAGGACACAGGAGCAGCAGCGGGATCAGGGGCCAACCTAGGGAGTTCAGTGGGGGGAGGTTGTAGGGGAGAGAACACCCCAGTTGGGCCCAGACCCACATCTAGCCAATGGCTGGCGGAAGAGGACAAAGGCTGAGCTGATACACGGGAAGTTTCTGCATGATAATCAGATTTTACTGGGAACTAGTTGTGTTACTTTTTAAAGTTTCTATATTTATGGGATACCAAATATTTCTTAATCCTATCACTTTGCTATGAGTAGGAGTTGTAGTGAAATCAGCTATGGAGGCTTTACTATGTGCCATACAATGATGTAAAAAAGAAGAATTCTCACATAAATAGGAAAAGTTATGTATCTTGACAAAGCACAATGCATCTCGAAGAAAGAAGATGATATTAATAGGAGCTTGCTCCAATCTAACATTATTGGATGCTGTTCCAATAGTATAGTTGTTGGAATAAAAGGATGGATATAGAGGACTAGCTCTGCTCACTGGCATTAATATTGGGGGGGGGGGTTCCTTATCAGGCTCCACACAGTTTGTTCTGCTTGAGTGGAACTTACCATTCATTATTCCCATCCATAGCATTGTTGTCTTTTGTGGGGGTGTCAGCCACTGGCTGAACATATCTTTCTAGAATCCAAATAGGTTTGTCCTCACCTGGGGGAAAAACATCACATATATCTCCCCTCACCCTAGCTAACAGGGGTGTAGGTTTCTTCCATTGCCTTGTAATAAGATCTTTCCATCGCACCCAACCTAAGGATTGAGAAGTTTTACACCAATGACTTTTCATGGCCAAGTGGCTCTCTTGATCAATCATTAAAAAATTTAAAATAAATAATGTTAAATTTTGTTTATTTCCCGCTGGTTACACCACAGCCACACCAGCCCCAAATAACTCACAGAGACACTATATTAGATATTAAATGCTGTTGGCCAGTTACTAGTTTCTTATCTGCTGGCTCTGTCTTAAATATTAACCCATTTCTATTAATCTAAGTATTTCCACGTGGTCTTATACTCTTCCATCTTCTGCTCTCTTTGTCTTCCATCTTGGATCTCCTCCTTACTACTTCCTCTTTTCTCCTAGTCTCCTAGTCTCACCTATCTTAGTTTCCTATTGGACAACTGTGTTTTATTCATTAACCAATAAGAGAAACATATTTACAGAATGACATCGCCCATCAAAATAATATGGAGGTTAATTGATTATTGGGAGAGGAGATGTACTCCCCCCATTTTATTTTTTGAAAATATTGTTTGAGGGCCATGTGCATTCTTTCTACTATTGCTTGCCAAGTAGGATTATATGGGATGCCTGTAACATGTTTAATATAATACTCAACACAGAAGGATTGAAATTTCTTGCTAGTATATGCAGGTCAATTATTAGTTTTAAGAACAGTGGGAATACCCATATAGGCAAAAGCCAATAGGCATTGCCTATATCCTTAATTTTCTCTCCACTATGTAACGAAGCAAAAACCACTTTAGAGCACGTGTCCACCGAGAGAGACATGCATATGTTTTAATTTGCCAGCTGAAGACAGGTGGGTGACATCCGTTTGCCAAATATCATTGTGTTTAAGGTCATGGGGGTTGACTCCTGTAGCAGGTGTATTATGAAAGGGAGCACAAGTGGAACATTGAGTGGTAATCTGCAAAGAAGCGGCCTTAGAACAACCAGTATGGTGTTGCAAAGAACGAGCATTTAAGTGATACTTTTCATGAAGCTAGCTGAATGAATGGCCTTTTCTTCTGGATTGGCATATATTACTTGGGTATGTTCATGGGCAAGTTGATTTCCCTCAGCCAAGGGAAGTGAGTATCACCTCGAATATGACTTACAAAAAGAGGATCTCTTTTGTGCACCAGGAATACATCCTGGTTCCACTGTCTGAGGTCCCTTAGACTGCTCAGTCCTTCTGGCTGAGACCCATATTCAGGGGGGCCTGAGTCAGTCCCATGCTGGATTCTCAGCTATCAGTCTGGGGGCCCATTAGCTCCTCCTTGTTCAGGTCAGCTGTCTCTATGTGTTTCTGCATGTGAGGGGGCAGAGAGGGTAAAAGGGAGGAGGGAGAGAGGGAAGGAGAGGGAACTGGGATCGATATGTAAAATAATAAATTAAAAACAAAAAAAAAAGGGTCTTGCCTGGACCATAATAAATGTTGCAAACAGCATAATTGTTGTTGTATGAGGGACACAAGGGATGTATAAGGAGCAGTCTCCAATGGAGCAACAATTTTAATAGGATTATTAGGAAATGTTTGTAATGCCAAAATACAGGCTGCAATTTCAGCGCCTTGAGGAGAAACATTGCCAACAGGTGTTTGGGATATAAAACCTTGAGAATTTATCACAGCATTCCCCCTTGGGGAGCCATCTGTGAAAACTATATGAGCTCCCACTAGGGGTCAATGCTTTACTACTCATGGGAAAATGAATGGATGATTTTTTAAGAAATTTAATAACGAATGTTGGGGATAATGATTATCAATCACAGCACCAGTAGATGGTAAATATAATGTCCAATCATCATTATATTGCAATAATTGATCCTTATCATAAGGGAGCACAATTTTGTCTGAGTACTTTCCAAAGGTTTGGATACTTGTCTTTCCAGCTTTCAAAAGCAATTATAAAACCAACTCATAATAAGGCTTAACAACATGGAAAGGAGAAGCAGACATATGTACCCACATAATAGGTTCAGTCTGCCAAAACACACCAGTTGGTGCAAAATGAGATGTCAGCACTAATAATTGTATAGGCTGATTATAATCCACTCTCTGCAGATGTACCTGTTCAATACTTTGCATAAGCAACTTCAAAACTTCTTTGGCTTTCGGAGTGAGCTCTTGGGGAGATGAGGGGTCAGAATCCCCAGGTAATATATCATATAATGGTTGTAAATCTCCAGAGTTAATAGATAGTGATGAATGTATCCATTATACATCACCCAGAAAATGTTGCCAATTGTGTAAAGTCTTAAGATGAGCACAGTCAAATTGCAACTTTTGTGGTTTAATTCCTCCTTTTTTGCAAAATTTGTCCTAAATAAAAATATGGGGGGTAATGTTTGGACCTTTTCAGGTTCAATAATCAAACCAGCAGTTGCCAGGCCTTGCAGCAGGTCAGCAAAGGCATCATGTACCTTCTTTAAACATTCAACAGCTAACAAAATATCATCCACATAGTGAACCATATAAAGGTAAGAATATTTTTGTCTAACGGGTTGCAGCACCACTGCCACATAAGATGGACATATAGTGGGACTATTTGCCATACCCTCGGGTAATACAACCCAATGGAAGTGTAAAGCAGGCTCCTTAAAAATTAATGGAGGGCAGACTAAAAGCAAATCATTGATGGGAGATGTCATTCTATAAATATGTTTCTCATACTGGTTAATAAATGAAGCAGTGTTGGCCAATATGAAAGCAAGATAGGCAGGCCTAGGAGACAAGAAGGATTCGAGGAAGGAGTAGGGAGGAGTCAGTCAACATGGAGAGCATATAAAGACCCAGAATGCCAGCCCAGTTCTCTCTGGTAAGATAAGACCACGTAGAAATACTTAGATTAATAGAAATGGGTTAATATTTAAGGCAGAGCAAGACAATACGAAATTAGTACCTGAACAACAGCATTATATCAAATGCAGCATCTCTGTGCATTATTTGGGGCTGGCACGGCTGTGGGCCCAGGTCGGCAGCGAAAAACTCGTAACAAATCATGAACAATAATCAGGGTGCAAAAGGAATGTAAAAAACAATTGTTAAAAGTGTGTTTTTCCAACCGCTGGTCTGGTCCCATTGCTGCACCAGCCCCAAGTAACACACAGAGACTCAGTATTTGATATAATGCTGTTTTCCTGTTACTAGTGTTACTTTATTGGCTAGCTCTGTCTTAAATATTAACCCATTTCTATCAATCTAAATTTCCACATGGTCTTATCTTACTGGAGAGTGAGGCTGGCATTCTGCTCTCTATCTTGCATCTTGACTCTCCTCTACTTCCTCCAATCCTCCTTGTCTCCTAGTCCCATCTGCCTTGCTTTCCTATTGGCCAACAGTGATTTATTCATTAACCAATAAGAGAAACATATTTACAGAATAACATCTCCCATCAACCAATCTTTTAAATCAACTACAATAAGATGCCAATCTTTAGGAATAACTATTGGGGAAGGGAGCCCTTGCTGTTTTGGTCCCATAATTTTCATGGTTCTATTCACTGTGCAGAGATCTTGGAGCAACCGCCATTTTTCAGACTTCTGTTTTGTAACAAAAATAGGTGTATTCCCTACTCTGCAGAAAAAAAATAATGGTATCTTGAAATTCGCAGGCAAGTGGATGGCACTTGAAGAAACCATCCTGAATGAGGTAACCCAGTCACAAAAAGAGGAACACAGTATGTACTCACTCATATATGGATTTTAGACCTAGATCAAGGGATCGCCAGCCTATAATTCACACCACCAGAGGAACTAGGATACAAGGTGTATTCTAAGCGATTCATATAAATTCCCTCACAGAACTGGGAAGGGACAAGTCCCCCAGAGCTCAGGGGAAGTGGGGGGGGGCAGTGAATGCAGAGAGAAGTAGGAGAAAACAAGGGGGAGGAAAGGAAAACATGTGCGACCAGGAAGATTGAGCCTGGTTAGGAATAGAAGACAGGAAAGAGAGAGACAGAGACAGAGAACATAAAAGAGGGAGCCAACATTGGTTTGAAGATAAAATTGAACACAAAGAATGGTCTAGAGAACTACAAGACTGCTCCCAACTAACAATTTGAGTTTCTGTGGAAAGGCTATCATAAATGCCCTTCCCGGAGAGTGAGATCAACAACTGACTTATCCATGGAGCCCTCAACTAATGCCTGTTGGAAACAGAATCAAACACTCATACATAAACACTGAGTCGAACTAGAACCCAGAACCCAGATGCAGATGGAGAGGACAAGACCATGTGGCAGAAACACATACAGACAGCTTACCTGAACAAGGAGGAGCTAAGGGCCACTAGACTGATAGCTGGGAAGCCAGCATGGGACTGACCAGGCCCCCCTGAATATGGGTCTCAGCCAGAAGGTCTGAGCAGTCTAAGAGACCTCAGACAGTGGAGCCAGGATGTATCCCTGGTGCACAAAAGGATTTTGCGAACATATCCCCCATGGAGGGATAACTGCCTTAATCTAGAGACAGGAGAGAAGCCCTAGTCCCTAGTTCACATGACCTGTCAGACCTACATGACCCCAACTGGATGGCATTCCCCTACGTATGGAATTGGGGTGGGGGGATGGGAGGTGAGGGTGGTTAGGGTGCATGTGAGAGGGCAGAGAGTGTAAAGGGGGGATGATGGGAGGGGGAGGGAGGGAAGAAGGGAGGAAGGGAGGAAGGGAGGGAGGGACAGGGAACTGGGATCAACATGTAAAATAATAAATTAAATTAAAAAATGCTTTGACTCCAAAATTTAAGTTCAAGGACAAGTTACTGGGGAAAAGGATTTCTATTTTTTTTTTCCAACGAAAATGAAAAGATGTGGATTCTTTCCAGACCAATGTGGTTTGATCAAGCCAGACCACCTGAAACTGAGTACCAGGGTTCCTACATTCAAAACAGCTGGACAAAGCAGCCTTACAGACTACAGCTAGGATTTCTGAATCTTCTTTGAATCCCCCTTGACAGTGCCCCTTACCAGCAGGAAGTTGTTTCAAAAGAACAATGCCAATATTCCTAAATATTGTCTATAAATGTTTGTTTTCATTTAAATGGACTTTGTTATATAAAATAAATTAAAAAAAAAAGAATTCAGAATCATCAGATTCCCTAGTGATAGATTGTTTTCTGAGCTGAGCAGAGCAGAGATTGTTTTTCAATGTTCCTTTCTTAGTATTGCTGCTACATACCCTTTCTTTCTCTTCCTGACTCTCAAAGAATCACAAAGACTGGAGGGTCTGTTCTTCCTGAATCTCATTTACCACTTCCTTAGCTGCCTCAACCTCCTGTCTTGTTTTCACTTTATCAGTTAACAAAGGATCTTTAACTAAGCACTGTAAAGAAAAGGTGGCAATGGGGAAACTGTGAGGACCTTCCTTCTGAAGTCTTTTCTGCAAATCCCTTCACACCGGCTCCCAATCCAGGACATTCAATCCCCCTCGAGTAATAAACCAAGGACTGGCTTCCTCTACTGTGTTAATGAAGGCTTGTATTGTGTTTGCTTTTGCCACTGTTCCTTGTTCTTTCAATAATTTCTTAACCTGACATTATAATTCCCTTTTACTGCTTGCAGTTCCCATCTTGATTCCCCAATACTGGCCTGGGACGACCCTGTCCACTTACCTCTCTTTCTCAAATCTCGGTGGGACCTCCACTTGCTGCGCCCCTACAGCCAGGGACCAGGAACGAGTGAAGGACATCAGGGTTACAGGAACATGCACTCTAGATGTTGTAGGATCAGAAGCCTTTATTATACAGCAGGGAGGTTTTATACCTAACTCAAATTGGAAAGTGATCCAGCAGGGTGGAGATCTAATCACCGGATTCTCCACTCAGTATCAAGGCAAGGTTTACTCAGGAAATGGGGTTGGTAAACAACCCTGAGAACACAGAATTTACTCAGTTCTCAGCACCAGTGGGGGAGAGCAACTTGAGGCCAAGCAGTCCCAACATCCCTCTCCCTCCACATATTTTATAAGAATGAAGACTCTCCTGTCTTAGGGCATCCCTGAGAATCAGACCCATGCCCATCTTTGGGAGGCATCTTCCCTGTCTTAGGCAGGCCCTTCTCTGTGGAGGTTGCCCAAATTTGGAGAAGCCCTCAATGTTTATGCAACATCTGCAGCCAAACCTGAGGTATGTTTGAGTTTCTGGCCGATAGGCTCAGGAGGACTTGCTCAGTGATCATATGTTGTACCTTCATGGATTGAGACCTGTTTGTCTCAAGTAGCACTGCATTTGCTCACAGGAACACACATAATTCCAACAGCAGCATAACCAAATGTCACAATGGTACTGTAGGCTGTCTGTGTGTTTTTAACTAAAATGTAAATTCAACCTTCAGCAAAGGCTGTGTTGCTTCAAACCAAAACTCCCTCTGAGAGCAACTGGGCGAGCCAGACATTAGCTGGCTGTATCATGTGCTGGGATTCATGTAGTCACAAGTTTTGATGTCCAGACACAGAGAGGAAAGAAAGAAAATGAGGCTTCTTGCTAACAAAGATACTACCAATTTTAACAAATGAGGAATGTCTGCCTGGCAGGCTTAGATGTTGAACAATTTGTTTAGAAGTTAGACTTTGGCAGCATGGTGTGATTCCAAACTCAGGTACAGTGAGACAGAGTTAGACTAGCCTCCTAAGGACTAATGAGGCTTAGGTGAATTCTGAAGTCCAGTTTGGTACCACAGAAAAATATAGCTGTCTCTGAGAAAGATAGCACCCAGAATCTCAAATTATTTTGTTCTAACCCCAAATCTGAAATGAAGATTTTTTTTTGGTGCACAGGGAGCTGGGAGGCAAATAATACGATCTGGTTTTACAAAAGACAGAGAGGAAGCATCATAGAAGATACAGAGCTTTAGTGTGAGCATTGGTAACATGACTGTTCAATCAGGAAAATAGTACCAAGCAGAAGGATATTATCATAGAGATGAAGTCCCCAACTTAACAATTGCAACTGAATAAGAAGCTAATGGATGCTCTTATATACACAGAGACTTTGTGACCTAAAAGATGAATTGGAAATATATATACTAAAATGTAAATCCAAAAAGTTGGAATATAAGAAATCTTCATCATTGGCTCAAAATATACATTTTTTTTTTTTTTTGTGACAGGGCCTCCCTAAGTAACTTTTGGTGGCCCAGACCACTTGATGTAGATCAGGATGGCCTCAAATTCAAAGACTCACTGACCTCTATATCTTCCTGAGTGGTAGGATTAAGAACTTTGCCACCACAACCAGGTAAATAATGTTTAAAGGACACTGAGAGACCTTCTTTATTGCAAGACATCAAACAACTTAGTAAAGCCTCCCAGGAAAAGACACTTCCCACACTTGCAGGTATCAAAAAGCTTTGTATGTGGAAATAAAATCTGTTTTGAAAAGGGAAACCATCAGGCCAGTAGCTAAAGATATATACAGCATCTTCAAGAGATAAAGAGATGTCAAAGGGGGAGGGTCACACCCATGTGGCCAGAATACTGAGCTACTGGAGGGTGTTGGGATTGAAGCACTTAACAGACCACCACAAGAAGTGAAGAAAAAGCTGTTTTTTATTACAGAGAGTAATGGGTTTTATACCCAAGCCAAGAGATGGGCTAAGCATAGGAGGAAGTCATGTACCACCCACACCTGTTTACCGGGAAGTTCTGAGAACAACTTTGTTTGCTCAACCTTGAGAGCATGGAAGTTCTACAGCTGGGTGGGAAGGAAGAGAGCTGTAAGGGACATTTCCCAACAGTGCTTCCCTTTGTATTTTTTAAATGAAGTAATCCCTGGCTTAAGTCACCTGGGAAACAAATACCTTATCCATCCTGGAGGAAATGCTCTCATTATTCCCTGGCTTAGGTGGCATTGATCTCTCTAAGAGTTGCCCATCATTGGTTATTACTTCTCCAGCATTAGTAGCCATACTTAGGCTGATACAGGTTACATTGCCAAGGCCATGAGTGTCTGTCGGGTGACACTTGCCTGTCTATTGTACTGGTTGCAGAATCCAGATACAGGCACCAATACCCAGGACCCCAAGTAGGGATAACACAATAGACTCTAACCAGTGCTGTACCCATTCCCCCACATGGGACATGAAATTTCATCAATCACTAGCTTTTACAGGATACACACGAGTGGCATTAATTGTCGTGTCTACTTTGACCAGCAAAGAAAACACAACCACCAGACTCTTCGCAGCTCTCTACAATTAATCAACTTAATAGCTTGGCTAAACTGGGTAGTGAAATTGACAAAGGTAACATTCCATCAAAAGCATTAACAACATTTCCAGGAATCACAGAACCAGAATGATAGTAAGACAATTGTTGATGAATTCATAAATAATCAATCTGTTCTTGAACTAAAGCCAATTGTTGATTCAAAGTCAATATTCCTAATTGAATATGAGTATTTAAAATATTTTGGAAGTCCAAAGCTTGGCTAACTTTCTCTGAGCATTCATTTACAACAGCTGAGGTTGGGACATTTTGAGAACTGGCAAATCATGCTGTAGCTGCAGTGGTGGCAGAAATGGCAATGGTGGCCACAATTGCAGCAGTAATTCCAAAGTCCCCTTTTTGTTGATACAAAGTCATTGTAGTCCTTCTATCATCTAGAACAAGCTATGGAGCCACCACAGGAATGTGTACCACCATGGCAATATCTTTATGAACCCAGAAATTTGTCAGGGAGCAGTTTCTGGAAGAACAATTGAGAGTCCCCCAACAGACCCACTCAAAATGACAAAGAAAAAAGGGGAGACATGGGAAGGAGTTGCTAGACAAGTTTTTCCCAGAAATACAGCAGAATAATTAATCAAACGTGTCTGATAAATTCCAAGAAGCTGTGCTATTGCAGGCCAAACCTTGCTTCAGTGTAAAGGGGAGAGCATCTGTGAAAGCATGAGGTCCACAAATATACATTGCTGAAAAAAGAGGGACAACCCTAAACTGATTGGGATTCCTATAATAGTATTCCTCAGAGTCCCTAGTGCTATTTTTTTTTTGTAGTTTCGTTTTTTAAATTAAATTTTATGCATCATTCCCAGTTCCCTCTCCCTCCTTCCCTTCCTCTTTCCCTCTCTCCCACCTCACATGCACCCCGACCACCCTCCCCTCCCATCCCCCCTCACTCCACATGTAGGGTGATGCCATCCAGGAGGGGTCATCTAAATCTGTTAAGTCATTTGAAGTAGGGACTAGGACGTCTCTCCTATCTCTAGGTTAAGGGAGTATCCCTCAATGGAGGATGTGCCTGCAAGGTCCTTTTGTGCACCAGGAATACATCCTGGTTCCACTGTTTGAGGTCCCTTAGACTGCCCAGGCCTTCTAGCTGAGACACATGTTCAGGGGGCCTGAGTCAGTCCCATGGTGGATTCCCAGTCTGGGGGGCCTGTTAGCTCCTCCTTGTTCAGGTAAGCTGTCTCTATGTGTTTCTGCAACCTGGTCTTGTCCTCTTTCTCTGCATCTGGATTCTTGTTTGACTCAGTGTTTAGTTGTGGGTGTTTGCTTCTGTTTCCAACAGGTACTAGATGAGGGCTCCATGATGGTGGATAAGTTAGTTGTTGATCTCATTATCATGGAAGGTCATTTATGGTAGCCTTTCCACTGTCACTCAAATTGTTAGTTGGGGTCAGTCTTGTAGGTCTCTGGACATTTCTTTAGGTTCAGTTTTCTCTTCAAACCTATAATGGCTCCCTCTTTTATGTTCTCTCTCTCTCCCTCTCTCTCTCTCTTTCTCTCTCTCTCTTCTGTCTTATATTCCTCCCCTGACTCGATCCACAGCTGGGTGGGGAAGAAAAGAGCTGTAAGCAACAAGTACTTAAATTTCCCAACAATAAACATAATGAGAAGGCACTACATTGTACCCATACTGGTTGGGATGAAGAAGGTACAGTGCACTAATTGCTTACATGCTGCTGCATCTCAAAGTGGAAGCAGGCTTGAGCAGTGTGCAGCTGTCTGGCAGAGCTGCTTGAGGCAGAACAGCATATACAACCCATGTATATAAAACAACATTTTGAATTAAAGGAACCAGAAGATATGCAAGGGAACTCACAACACCATGTTCCCAAAATACCCAAACTGGAACACAAAATACTGTCAACCATAAAATAGATGTGAGTGTATCTCTGTGCAATGAGTCAGCATCATGGATGACTTTCACACTCTTTGAAGTAGTGAGAGAGGTAACTGACTCCTGCAAGTTGTCCTCTGATCTCTACATATGTGCCATGGTGCATGTGCACACACATGCACACACGCACACACACACACACACACACAAATATATATATATAAAAACATTTTTAAAAGAAACATTAAGACAAGGCTGGGATTGATATGTAAAATAAGAAAAAAATTATAGACACACACACGTGTGTGTGTGTGTGTGTGTGTGTGTGTCAAACAGACAAAAAAGCCAAGGCTTTTGCACTCAGGGTAAACTTTGGCAGAAGAGACTAAACTGAAGGGATGCATGGAACTCTGAGGCTAATGTTCCCACTCTCCTTCATCCAGGTGCCATCACCATGGCTATTCGTCCAAGTCCAGCACTGGGTGCAATTTCTACATGTATGACTTCCTTCAATAAAAAAGTATAAAAACAGAGAAACTCCAGTCCTTAGAGATACTTGTCAGTAGCTTGTCTGACCCCAGAAAAGTTGAAAACAAAGCAAAAGGCATTAGAAAGATGGCTAAGCAGTTAAGAGCACTGGCTAGTTTTCCAGAGGATGCAGGTTCAATTCCCAGCACCCACATGATGGTTCAAAACGGTCTGTGATCCAGTTCCAGATCAGATATCTGCCTTCTGGCCTCTGAGGTTATACCTCATGCATGTGGTGCACAGACACACATGTGGACAATACCCATACACATAAAATAAAAACAAAGGAACATTAAAGAAAAGAAATAAACAACAACAACAAAAAATGTTGCCAGTAAAAACCAAGCACAGAGTCAGCATTGATAGCTACAGCTCAACAACAGCAGAGCACTACACTAGCAGTCAAATGAATCTGCTGCTGCTGTATCCTATAATGTTTTTCAGCCAATACTGAAGAAACCTTTCAAAAATGTGGCGTAGGGCAGAAATCACCAGCAGATGTTACCAGCTGCTGAGTGCTGCCTTACTTGCCATACTTGCCATCTATGTAAGTATGCAGTGTGACCAGCATCATCCCATCCTATCCTGGGGCTCATAGGCCAAATAAGTCATTTCTTCAAACATGGGCAGAGACAGCCTGGATGGAGGCAACACTGTGACCAGGGCAGAGGAGTGATTTGGACTGACGTGTTTCTTGTGGAGGGTTCTGCAGTTATGAAACCATACCTGACAGGGAGAAGAGTGAGGCAGTGAGGTCACACACCAGCTTCTGATTGGTGGCCCAAGTCATTACCACACATCCACAGAAACAAACTTTACAAAGTCTGCAGAGAGAGCTGCAGAAGCTGTTCCAAGGCCCTGGTTTCCACAGAAACCAGGTGCAGTGGTAGATACATGCCTGTAATCCCAACACCTGTGAGGTGGTGGCAGGTAGGTCTTAAATTCAAGGTAATTTTTGCATACATGGTAAGGTAGGAGTCAGCCTGGGCTATACAAGATCCTGCCTCAAAATGAAGAAACATTTTAGCTCAAGTTTTACAACAATAGTATTTTCCCCCTTAGATATTAGTCTCTGGTAATTTACTTAAAGATCTATTCTATGTTTTTAAAAGCACCTTTTAAAATTGGCAAAATCTTAAGGGAACTCTGGAATATGTCTCTAGCTTTACTACTGGCATTTGGAAAAAGCAGGAAGCAGGAAAAGTCTTTTATAATCAGAACTTTAGAAGGAAGTGCTGTTCGATTCTTAGACACCTGCTGGATGCATTTCAAACACTTGTTCACATTATTAAAATCCCAACTGGGAGCTCACGGCTTTCTAGAAGGTTCTTGATTGAGCCATTCCATCACATTTAACCTGCTCAGTTCACTCTCTCTTAGTGAATACATAGGCTGTTCCGCTAGAAGCATGTTAAGGTTAACTCTACAATAAGAACAAACTAGTCATATTTAAGCAGAATGAACTACAGACACATCCAACTGGGAGGCCTCATCAAAAACTAACCACTCTGCTCTCCACTCTACAGCATAAATGAAGCCATTTCATATATGGGGACATGAGGCCTAACTGCCAGAATATGTCCATAAGCTAGTCTGCATATGAGTGGATCCTGCAAGAGAGACAACTTCAACATACAGTGTTACTGTATTAAAATATGCTATCACAGCTGGATTGTCAAACACTTGCCTAACATGTCCACAGCCCTAGGTCCATTCCTAACACTCACATACACACACTTGATTACCATTGTGCCAAATTGTGTCACAGGAGGAATGATAAAGAAAGAGCTAAAAATTTCAAGAGGATTAGAATAAGCATGTTGGCATCTGGGAGGAGGAGGCCAGGGAAGGTTCAGGGATGTTATCTGTGTCTGGGGCTGCCAAGTAGGAGTTTCAGAGCTAAAGAAGAGAAAGATACATAAAGAACTTATAAGTATTGGAGGAGGTTGTCATGATTTCAAAGATATACCCTGCCCCTGGCACTCAAAACCCAAGGGCTGGCCAGCCATCAGTTGAAACCAAGAAAGCCAAACTTATCAGTCTTACAAGGCATGCACCTGAGCAGATGACTAGGGAGAGCACAGAGACTGTTGCTAGGTTGAGACTTGGGTACACCATGAAAAATGCAATGAGATCACAGCAACCTTATTTATTCTCTGAAGACCACACCCAATGTCTCCAGTCCCAGATCTATCCACAGGCTCTGTAACAGCACATACCACCCCTTAGAGGAGAAGACACACCATTCCCCACTGTTGAGGATGTCATATGCCACATGTGATACCAGGATTCACCTGCCATCATATCCAGCTAATATTCCATCTACACACATTAAAAGTTTCTATTCAAAAACATAACCTTTAAGTGATAATGCTGGAGTACAATCTGATGTGACCTGGTGCCCTAAATAAATTCCTGGGACAGCCTGGCAGATGTCCCTCTCAGGTACTTCCTCATTAATAAGAACTGATCTGGGAAGGTCATGCTGGCTCCTTTGCTAGATTCACAACAGACATGAATCTGAACTTTTTGCCTTCGCTCTACAAGAATAAAGTCTGAAATTAGAAGGAATCCTCCAGGTCATGAGTCTGAACTAGCCACAAGGAAACCTCCCTACCTTCAATAGCATCAACACCATACTTGCAGCCTGTCATGGGGAAATTCCATGATGGAGGATATCACTCCTTCTCATCCACCCCTTCACAGGATAGCTATGCACAGATATTTGTAGATGCCGATCCAGTGTAGATTCCCCATCACCTTGCCCTATCCTTCATGTATTTATTGCCTTTAATACTACAATACATCCTGCTGGTAAGGGGCGCTCTCATGGGGGATTCAAATAAGATTCAGAAATTCTGGCTATAGTCTGTCAGGCTGCTTTGTCCAGCTGTTTTGAATGTAGGATCACCTGGTACTCTGTTTCAGGTGGTCTGGCTTGATCAAACCACATTAGTCTGGAATGAATCCACATCTTTTCATTTTCTGTGGAAACAAAAATAGAAATCCTTTTCCCAGTAACTTCGCCCAAATTCCCAAATATTGTCTATAAATGTTTGCTTTCATTTAAATGGACTTGGTTATATAAAATAAAAAAAAATAAAAAAAGGGAAAACACAGCAAATGTAGAATTTGGGGACTAGAAATATGAACTCTAGACCCTATCAAGGAAGTGAATAGAACTACCCACAGACATGGAGAAAACGTTCAGTGAATCACCTGTCTGATAAGGGTTTTGTATCTAGAACAAATAAAGATCTAATTTAACTAAAAAATAAATACTACAATACATCTAAATCTTTTAAGCACTCCTTTTGGACTGACCCTTTGTTATTTCTTTTGTAAATGTAGCATTCTGAACTTGTGAGCAGCACAGATGATACCAGGACCTGCCTCCTAAGGGAGCCTCAACACACTACCATCAGCAGGAGCCATTGGAATTCCTGTTTTTAGAGAAGCTGCCTCACATTTGGGTGTCCTGGATGCAGGATTTACTTGTTTATCAGAAACACTTCCTGCTCCCTGGAGAATAAGCAGCTAAGGTGCAACTACATGAAATGACACATGTGTGCCAAAAAAGGAATCCATGACCCCCAGCCAAATTGTTTTAGCTGGTTATGAAGAATGCCATTGGTTTTTTATCAAAACCCAATGACTTTTTAAAAAGATATTCCATGTCCCTAATCACCCCATACCACCTTGGCTAAAGTAGTCATCTCTTTGATATTATTCTTCTTCAGGCCCTGTTTCACCAGTCTTCTTCCTCTATTCAAGGTGCTGTGATGGGAGATGACATTCTGTAAATACGTTTCTCATACTGGTTAATGAATATAGCACTGTTGGCCAATAGAAAAACAAGATAGGCGGGACTAGGAGACAAGGAGACTTTGAGGAAGGAGTAGGGATGAGTCAACATGGAGAGACAGGAGAGAGCAGATGCCAGCCTCACTCTCCTGTAAGATGAGACCATGTGGAAATACTTAGATGAATAGAAATGGGTTAATAATTAAGACAGAGCTAGCTGGTAAGAAACTAGTAACTGGCCAACAGAATTATATCAAATACAGAGTCTCAGTGTGTTATTTAGGGCGGGTGCTGTGGTGGGTCCAGGCCATCAGGAAAAATCTTACTCCTTACATATGGTGCCACAACGTGGCTTAAAAAATGATTTTAGAAACAAAACAACAAAGACAAGCAAGGTTTCTTGCTAACAGCATTTTTCTGGGTTGGACTCTGTTTTGCTAGATTCAAGCAGAGATTTACGTGGTTCCTTTAAGGGAGGTTTCCTGACTCAGCAGAAGTGGCCAAAAACTGCACGGCTTTTAAGAAACTCTGCTAACAATTTATTGGTGTGTATCAGAGCTGGCAATGGCAGTAACCACATCTCCAAGCCAGCAGCATGCTTCTGGATGCAGCATAGACCAAGGCAGTAAGTACAGCTCTCAGTTCTGGTGGTACAAGAATTCGCCACCATCTTGGATAGACCGTGGCTGTCATACAAATGATAAATAGTTGATTTCCCTTCTCTTTGGAAACCAAGAGTGGTGGAAGATATCATTCTGTAAATATGTTTCTCATATTGGTTAATGAATAAAGCACTGTTGGCCAATAGGAAAGTAAGATAGGCGGGACTAGGGACAAGGAGGAGAGAGGAAGTAGTAAGGAGAAGTCAGTATGTAGAGACTGGAGAGAGCAGAATGACAGCCCTACTCTCCCGTAAGATGAGACCATGTGGAAACACTTAGGTTAATAGAAATGGGTTAATAATTAAGACAGGGCTAGCCGATAAGAAACTACTAACTGCTGCTTCTCTGCTGCAGTCTCTAGGCTGCTTTCTTGGCAGCTGGCAGTGTCTGTCCTCAATATGCAATTAGTAAAAATGTTTCTGGAATTTAGTTATAGGCCCAGACTGCAGTCAAGTTCATTAAAAACAAGAACGAACACAAAAATAGAAACCTCCTTTGTTTCCTGGTCAACAGAACCAAAACTCCTGGCTCCCTGCCATGAATTCAAATGTTCAGTTACAACTTTACTAGGGACTTTTCACATTCAAATTCTGAAGCCTACAATTGTCAAAGTCACAGCTAACTCCTTAGGAACAGACCACTTTTAGATCTGACACTTGCCTACTAGAGATGCTGTCTAACCAGGCCTGGCTGTTCAGAGCGAGTGCTTTTGCAAACCTTAGACAAGAATTCACATCAACTGCAGGGTGTGCGTGTCTCACTCCAACAAGAGTCAAATGAGGAAAAACTTCTCAAACATATTATTTTTCACATATTACTTACTGGTTGTGAACTTCATGTTTAATTAAATAGAAATTGTATACTTGGAGGCTTTAGTCTTAATAAATCTGGATTTTAATACTCAATATTTGGTCCATTTGCCAGATTCTTTCAGAATGCTGGTCACATTCAGGTTACCCCTCTAATTGTTCTTTAAAATACTACTCTTGAAATATTTTTACTGAAGAGATCTAAAATGCGGGCCAGTCTCAGACTACTAGAAGTGTTTTTTCTTTCATTTACTAACAAAACATGATTGCCTCAATTCCAAGCTGAAATGCAATACACTCCCTGCAACCCATTGAAGAGGTGCTATAAATATTATTTATATTAACATAGAACAAACACTTCAGCTACACTGATCTTTGAGAAAAATATGACTATCTGGAAAAATTCCAAATATTACATATTCATTATATGTAAACTTAAATTTAAAGCAAGGGATTTTCTTGACAGTTTGCACAAATGAGATAATTTAAGTTGAGAAATTTAAGTACTTGTCACTTACAGCTCTCTTCCTCCCCACCCAGCTGTAGAACTTCCGGGCTTTCAAGATTGAGCAAACAAGGTTATTTTCAGAACTTCCCAGTACACAGTGCTGGTACCTTGACCCAGGGTGTGGGTGGTGCATGACTTCCTCCTATGCTCAGCCCATCCCCTGGCTTGGGTATATAAGCCCATTACTCTCTTTAATAAACAGCAGCTTCTTCTTCATTTCTTGTAGTGGTCTGTTAAGTGCTTCAGTCCTGACACCCTCTGCCAGCTCGGTACTCTGGCCGCAAAGTTGCAGCAAGTGGAGGTCCCACTGAGATTTGGAAAGTGGGGAATCATGGATGGGGTCACTTGTAGCCAGCAGGAGCATACTGGGGTAAACAACAATATGGGGTAAGTACAACAATATGGGAACTGCTTCAAGGAAGAATGAAATGAAGGAACAAATAAGAAAGCTTTTAAAACAAGGAACAGAAATTAAAAGTAAAGCTGCAGACACCATAGAGGAAGTTAGCCCTTGGTTTCTGACAGGAGGAGGACTTAATGTTCCTCCTGATTGGGAACAAGTGAAATCAGACCTACAGAAGAAGCTACATAAAGAGTGTCCTGAGAGCATTCCGATAGCCACCTTCTCCTTGTGGAGATTAGTTAAAGATGCCTTATTCACAGACAAGGTTAAAGTAAAAAACAACTAGAGGCAAGGAAGGAGGCTTTTAGAGAGGTCCCACAGGAGGAAACTAGATGATCTGTAAACTTAAAACAAAAAAGACATATGAAAAGTAACAATTAGTCAATTAGTCAGATCCCCAGTAAAGAGAATGATATAAAAAAGGTTAACATCTTCTGAGTCTGAGTTTGGACTACCCTGAGGAGGAAACTTTAATACAGGAAATTGAAGAACTCCACTGAAAGCTGCTGAGTTGGCATAAAAAAAAAAAACAAAAACAAAAACAAAAAAACAAACCTCATAGGTTTTAGTAATAGGGGACATGGTCATGAGGGTCTTTCTTCAGATAAGGGAGATAAGGAAATAAGGAAATAACTTGGCAGGGATTAACACCCTCTGCTCCACCTGCCTATGTTGATATACTCTATGATGAACCCCCATGGGGGTGACCTTTAAAAACCTATCTTCGCAAACTTACTCAGATAAACCAGCATCTGACTGGTGGATGAGCCTTACCCTAATGATGCTAATCATGATAACCCAACCAGTAATCAGCGAGAAGAGATCGGTTTGGAGTCTGGTGAGGAATCCCTCTCTGCTGATGCCTGTAGAGATACATAGTTCCATTTGGCCATCACCTTTTACTTTTACTACAGGCAGATCTTCAGCCAATGTGGTCATTGACTGACAGACTATGAATCTCACTTTCCCTTTGAGTAATGTTTTATGCTTTGCTATAGTTAGGAACCTGTCAGATTTTCATAATGGATCCTTTTCTAATTCCTGTATTCAGTTGTCTGATGTTTCCATAGCCAACTTTTCTTCTAATTCCATAGGGGGATCAGTGTTAGGTTTAAAGGATATTCTTTTCCCTGTGAACTTTGAGCGTAATGACTCTGGAGCTATACACTGCCCTGGTCCAGCTCCATGCTGCTGGCCACAGCATAGTGATTTTCAGCTAACTTCACCCCTGATTTGGGGAGATTGAATAGTTCAGTCACCATGGCTATTGAAAGGACATAGAGACGTTTGGTGTAATTGACATCGGCCTCCGATTAAGAACAGCACAGCTTCTTCTTCATTTCTTGTGGTGGTCTATTAAGTGCTTCAATCCCGACATCCTCTGCCACCTCTGTACTCTGGCAGTGCAGATATGGCAAGACAATACTCACATCGAAGACAACTGTGATAATGAAGTCTGTCTATTTTCAGGGGGCAGCATCAACCTCAGCAGGGACAATGGAGTCACCCTCTACCCCTTTACAACTGGTGTCAATCATTAGAGTTTTGTCTATGTTAGGAGATTCTGTTCTTCCCTGTATAGATTTTGTACATTAAACAACTCACATATTTTACTTAAATGACAACATGTTGGAGCCCCACAGTCCTGGGTGCTTGCTATCTTTTTTAGCTTAATCTCTACACTCTAGTCTTTTGTTGTGATTTCATGTAATAAAAATGTCTGCTGTAGACTTATACTTGCAAGAGCCATACTGTGTCCTAATTTGATGTCAAAACCAAAGAAGCCTAAGGACAGGAAGCTACCATGATGAGACTTTGCAGACCATGAATTTTTATATTCTTATTGAGTTAGATCTTTTAAAAAAAAAAAGTATACGACAACCTTTTAGAAAAACATTGTCAGGTAGCATATAGATTGTATCTTATTTTGATTTAAGTCTATTTTCTTTGGGGATAGAGTTCCAGAAATCACACAAGCATCACCATGTCTACCTGGAGCGTATCGGCTGTGAAGCTAGTCTGAGCTCTTTTTGCTGGCTTTGTTCTGTGAGCAAGGTTCCATCCATACTGATCCCATTGCCTGCATTCTACAAAACAAAACAATGCCCAGTTGGTAACCAGATGGTTCCACACCTCTGTATAGATTCCTCATACACCTGGGCTTCATCTTCTAAATTTATAAAGTTTTAAAAATATGTTGTAAATAGACCATAGAGGATAGTATTTATAGCCTGGTGCACTCTGCCTGAAATACAGTAAAAGTATACATGTAAGGCCAGTGTTAGGAAGGCAAATAAGCAGAAATAAAGCTGAACCCAAACTTCAGGCTTCTGCCACAGAGTGCAGAGTGGAAATCATGGAGGCCACCCCTTGCCCACACAGCAACTGATGGAGTCCTTTAATGGATAGCACTGTTGGCTTTATCTCTTGTTTAAAATAATACATTACTGTTGCGCCCGTCCCACCAGCGGGAAGAACAACAACAACAGGATTCTTCTCAAGCACACTTTATTGGGAGCTCCAAGCTGAAAGAGAGAAAGACTGAAAAAGAGAAGGAGAAGGACCCCGACCCTACGGAGCGCCAAGTTTATATACTCATGATGATGTGGACATGCAGCATCGTCTGATTGGCTTAGGTCTCATCGGATGATTGTGCATCACCCAATCGGGATAGGTGAGCAGCCATCTTAGGATAACGTCACAATGTTCATGCGCAGACGATTAGGCATGCGCAGACGATTAGGATACAAGAACAATAAACAAGCCAACGTGGCCAGCGTGGCTTCCCACACATTACAATGGCCTTGGAGTGGAATCGATTTTTATCTCTTCATTCACAATTCTAAAACACACAAAGGTGTCTTGAGCTCACTCACCATTCTCTACTTCTCTTTTTAATCTAGTGTGTGGTTGAAATACAATCTGCACAGGACTTTCTCTTCCACCAGGGCAAACCCCTCTCCAATTGACAGTTGCCTCTTGCAAGAAAAGCAGACAAAGCAGGCATTGCTTTTGGTTCTGTGGACCCAATCAGTAGAGTAGATGTGTCCCCCATAATGGGAGCAGCATGTCCCATAGTGTCTGTAGCACACAGGGAGGAGGTATGGTGAGGTGTCTTATTATGTGACCTCAAATTGACTCACCATCATTCTCTTTGGGATGATGTAAGCTTGTAAGTAGTGTGAAAGTGAAGCTGGAATTATTTTTCCCCCTCAATATAGGAAGCAGTTGAGATAGGGTTACAATTGACGCCTGTTTTAGAAAAAAAAAACAGTCTCAATTGGTAGTGGTAAGGAAGGTTAAGTTTTCTCTTAAAATAAATAAAATCAGAATTTCAATTGCCCTTTTGTTGTGTCACATATTAAGGCTTTATAGGTTATCTAGAGATTCCAGATACACATGCAGAGGCACACATATTCACTTCAGTTTGAAAACCTTAAAGAGCAAAACCAACTAAGATCTGGTTGGAGTGGAGTATATACTTAGCACACACACTGGGTTCAGTCTCTAGTACCAGAAACAAAAACAAAATCAAGTTGAGATGACTACAGGGAATAACGGATGCTAACATATTCAAATTAGAAATTATCAGAGAATCTACAGAGTTTATACTCTTCACTCTGAGGGGCAAGAAGGAAAAATGCAAAAGCATTCCAGCCATGATGAATGATCAGAATACCAGCCACAGGAGAGTGGACTAGTGTCTGAAACTTCCAGAAACATCTGTAGGCATTCTCAGCAAGATATTAGAGGCGAAGGGAATTTTCCCCCTCCTGGTCTTAGTGATCAGATGTATTCAGATCAGGACACATGGGACCAAGATCCTGCCTGCAATGGTAGGGTAAATGCAGCCTGACGTAATTTCAACTCCAAATCCCTCATAATACCTTGTGCACAATATTTTAAAAGAAAAGGTTAAACTGAGGTAAGACAGTAAATCAGTCAACTCTGAATCCACCACATGAAACACTTCAACTGAGACTCTTAGTATATGTGCATAACTACTTGTATTTGAATTTGCAAATCCCAGAACTGGTAGGATATACAGCTTTGTGCTTAGCATGGTCTGGGAGGTACCACAACAGGTTCTAAAACCTTGTATAAACTTTTGCTTTGGGAAGGTTCCAGGTATCTGTAAATAAATGCAAGACTGTGGTGATAATAACAGCACAAATAAAAGGTGGTTAAAGTCAGTTTACAGTGTTTTTAATCATAAAGGGAGAGGAGGCGATGGTGAATCAGTTGTTACACCTACCTGGGCTATTTTAAGAAGACAATAATATGGGCATATTAGAGAGGAGGTACCAGTTTGTAGAGTGCAGGATTTTAAAGTAAAGGTCTAGGCTTGGTAAACAAAAACCCTGGCAACTGGCAATTGTTTCAGGATTGGTGGTGCCTTCCCAAGCCCTCAGCACACACCTAGGAAACCCTTGTCTGTATACAGTTTCACAACACAAAACCCCAATGATTCCTTATTGCACTTTCCCCTCCTTGATGTGGGCCCTGGAGTAGAGTACTTTGCTGAGAGGGTCTATAGAGCCTTGGTTTACAGAGGGTGGGGCACTTGTCCCCAGAGCCTCAGGCAGACTCGCTTTGGAGCTCTAGTGCCCTCCCCATCTTACCTTTGGGAGGTATTTGTCCATGATTTCCTGGCTGCAGCTGCTGCACATACACTTATTGCGGTTAAATAAGGATCAGGATAAACAAATAGGCCAAATAGATGTTTATTCAGGGAGAAATAACTTACAACCTAGACAGGTGAACACCAGCAAGTTCCACCGGATGCTCTCCTGTCTGAGTCCTACCAGCAAGAGAGCATTCCAGCTCTTCCTCAGACCTCCTTCCACAGGTCACTTCCACACATGGCTCCATCCCCCCAGTGGGTGTGGTCAGTGCCACAGAAGGAGACAAAGTAAAAATCTCACTACATACACTTGCCTGGCAGGGCAGATGGAGCCCGAGACCATGGACTGGGGCTAGGATGAAGGGGAAAGCTGGACAGAGGAGGAGCATGTCTCAATAATTCCGGGGCGGTGTCACCTCACTGGCTGTTCTCCCTTCTCAGTTTTCCCCATCCTGTCTCTGGGATTTGCATACATGCAAGGCCCCTGGAGACCCACAACCCCATACCCCGCCCCATCCAAGGATCTGGGATCATCAATCCTCATTCCCCAGTGCCTTTACAGGTTAGCGGCTGTAGGCCACCCTCACTCCTCTGACATGAGCCCAGGCACTGCTTGCATTACAGTGTCAGCCCTGCTGGACTCTTGAAGGCCCCATATGAGGGCAGCATGTGCAGCTTCAGGCACCTGAGACCAGTGGAAGCTGGTGGGCCAGCATGCAGGCTCCCTGGACCACCTCCGCCCGGGGTGGGTGGGTGGTGGTGACTCCAGGCCTTGGCACAGGGCTCAGGCATGCTAGCTGCCCACTCTTCTAGACTTCAGTCACTGGGAAACGGGGAACACCTGGCTAAAGAGGGCTCAAGGGGTCTGGTGAGCGGGGCAGGTGTGAGGTGGAGTGAGAGAGAAGAAAAGATGACTGACTGGGTTGAGGAGGAAAACTTGATTATTTCAATAACCCCAATTAAAAGAGGAAGACACACATATATTTTTAAAGGGGGTGGGGTGGGGTTGAATAGGATAGCCAGTAAAGTGAAGAGAAAATTATAGTGGGATTTAAAAAGCCTGATACTTGTTCCAACAATTTGAATGAAAATGCTTCAGACTAAAGGGAACCAGCAGCTCTTTGGTAAGCAATTTACACTAGTTTCTTTATGGTATGAATTGCCACTTAGTGCTTAGTAAGTCAATATTTTAGCTACTAAAGGATTATTTTAACCAGTCTAAAAATCAGGTTGAATAATGGAAATATCCAGCTGAATTTAATTCCCCCCCAAATAAAAACAAAACAAAAGAACCCTCACCCAACAAGTGTCAGTGTGTTTTAGAGGACTCACAGGGGTGTAAGCTTATGTCCCAAGGACTGGCTGCACTTTCAGTTTTATTCTAAAAATGAAAGCAATCTCTCTGAAAAGTCTAGCTGGTGGGTACATGGATTCAGCCTTCACTAGCTCACACCCTCTGGGTTTGTCCCTCTTTGTGGCTTTTTCCTCAGTCCTGTGCAGCTGCTCTCAGGCCAGGTTTATGAGGATATAAAGCATCCAGGCAAAATTCTACCCTCCCACACACACAAACATGAAAACAACAGTGTGCCCCCCCCTGGGGCCCCCAATCTGGGAACCAGCTTCAGCTTAAAACTTGAGCCACCCACAGGTCTTGCCTTTGGAGAGAAGTGACAGCTTCCCTGGTCCCATCCCCCACCCCCACCTCTAGGGTTAGGCTAGCCTTTTGTTGTGGGGTTTGCCTTTTGGGTGTTTCCAAGGAACCCCCCCTTTTTTCCCTGGCTCTTCCTAAGAGTGGGCAGACTCTGGAGACCCAAGTCCTCAAGTCTGTCACCCCAGGTCCCAGGTGTCAGAGGCACCTGATTTGATTCCAGGCAAGAGCCAGTGCTCAGAGGAGCATAGAAATTGGTATCTGGTACCACTCACCAAATTACTGGACACCCCATCCCACCGCTGTCCCAGGCTGCATGGGACAGCAAGATAAATGGAATAAAACCAGGATTCACATGGCCCTGAGACCTTAGACTTCAGGCTTCCTCTCCCAAATTAGTGTCTCCATGCCTCAGCTTAAGTGAGCCTTCTGGGAGGGGATGCAATGTACAGTAAAACACAGGACATAAAATACATAAAATCTTATTCCCTTGTCCTATTTGTGTGGAAGATGAAGATGAGAGACTTTGCCTAGACCTGCCACCAGTGGCTAACAGATGGGTGGGCAGTGGAGGGGGTGGACATCGTTTCTCAGGGTGAAGTGAGCCTGGAGCTGAGTAAGGGCTGCAACTTTGTGTTTTCTTTAATTGCCCCCTTTCCTCCTTAGACACAGAACTTTTGAACATACACCATCCCTGCTTTCCTTTCAGTAATCATGTACATATTCATATTAGTGTCCTCCAGCCAGTTCCCATCAGGAAATATACTTTAAATTTAGTGCAGAATAAAGAGGACCCAAGATTTAGAGTAACCTACTGAGGATTCAGGTTTGGTGGCATACTGAGGATTCAGGTTTGGACTGACTGCTAGAAAATCTAAACTGTGTTTTGTTTTGTTTTACTTTTTCCGTCGAAGCAAAAATCAGGACTGAGTGAGGGAATCCACATAATAATGTATTTCCCATAAGGTACTGCTCTGAGATGATCCTCTGGGATAGAAACCTACTGATGCAGAACGTAGGCCATGTGTCATGTAGAACCAATCCCCTGGGGAGGAATGAAAGCTAGGATCTAGCCTTTGCTTTTGCCTGTTAGTGAGAATACCTGAGTGGCTCATCTGGAGAGCCTGGCATGCCAGAGCTGTTTGCGGGAAGTGGGGAGGGGTGCCAGCTTGTACTCTGCTTTTCCATCCACCCTTGCCTAGTCTGGTGGCTCTCAATCAGATTTTCAACACACCAATCTTGATCTAAGAGCTCCTATCTCTGCATAAATGGAGTAAATGATTCAATTTTAGAGGCTTCCCGGCTTAGAGAAGGAGGACGACATCACACTGAGGCTGGAGATCTAAAAGGCTGGTCTGTCTGTGTCTTCCCAGCTCCTGGTTGCTGGAGAGAACCTTACTGGCCTCATAAACACGTGTGTTCAGCATGCACCTGTCTGAGGAAGGTGGAAGATCTTGATTCTTGACTGTTTGGCGTGTCTGCCATGACAAAAAGGTACAGGTCTCTTAGAGGAGGGAGCCACTACTGAGATGTGGTCTGGTGCCAGGTTTAAGAACAAGCATATGCCTGGGCTCAGGCCCTGATATCTGAGGATGGAGCACTGGATTGGACTCCAAAGGGTAGCTGGGCCCAGGGCCACTAGCAGGGCTATCATGATTTAATAAGGATCAGGAGAAACAAATAGGCCTAATAGATGTTTATTCAGGAAGAAATAACTTCCAACATAGACAGATGAACACCAGCAGATTCCTGGTCTCAAGGAAGCCTCCAGATGTTCTTCTGTCTCCATGTTGCAAGGAAGAGAGCTCCCAGGGCCCCTCCTCAGACCTAGTTCCCCCAGGCAACATCCACCCAAGTCCCCAACCCCAATGGGCATGGTCAGTGCCACAGGTATGAACAAAGTGAATATTCTTACTATACAGGGCTAACAGCAAGCTGGACAGGGTGGAGACCCAGGCGGGTGCTTCTTAAATTCAGGCTCAGTTGACTGCCGCTTGAAGGTGCTAGAACTGTGGCTGGAGCTGCCTTATGTCCTGGCTACTCCTGCTATGCTGCTGCATGTCATGTGCAGGTTCTAACAACCATTCTGGGTAAATGTGGAGCCTGTAATGGTTGGCTTTTATTCTGTAAAGCCTGGAACCCCATTGCTTGGGTGGCTGGGGCAAGAAGACCGCTTTAAGGTTAGCCTAGGCTTTGCAGTGAGACTGGGTCAAACAGTGTATTGTCTTTCTTTGTGACTACTCTTTGCTGCTGACATTTTTTTAAATCGGAAATGGCTTGATTTCCTTGCAACTTAACAAACTCAAAGTGCAGAATTTTTTACAAATTGTTTCAAGATTCCCAGGCACTGCTTTTGGGAGTGTTCAGTTTGCAATTGGACCAGAACTGACTCTTGGGGCAAGATGCTGAATGCCAGTTTTTGCACTTCCAAAATAATAGGGCCCTTGTACTGAAACTATACAAATGCCTTCTGAAAGTAGTGGGTGAAGTATTGTGAGATTTAGTATGGCCTTGAAGTTATTGACTCTGTAATTTGTAAGAGTCTTTGTTAAGTGATTATTGATTTTGATCATATATTTTACTCCTAAATATTTGGCCTCAAGAGAATGGGAATGGAATACAAACACTTAATGAATACAAATTCAACAAAAGGCCAAGGATTCCAGATGCTCTTAATTGAATGGCATTATACTTAAGCTTTTCTGGGATTATCAAACACTTTAAAAGTCCAGTGTGGGAAGCCACAGCCCCATGATGGTGCCTGGCTGGATGCCAGGTAGTCCGAGCTTAGTTGTAAACAAGCCTTATTTGGAAGTGCTTGATGGATCTGGTGCACTTCCTCCTTCTGTGGCCTATCTGGGATCGCCAGGTGGCATGAGCTGATTGGGCAGTGAGCGCACATTTAAGGGCTTGCTGAAGCTGGGGCAATCAGAAGCTGATGTACAAGGTTCCTGAATAAACTGCTTTGAAGAAGAGTTGTGGTTGTGTTTCCTTGCTGGCCGAGGTAGACGCGATGGTCCAGCTTCCAAAAGGTTTGCTCAATTTTCAAAATAAGGAACTACAAATAAGTGAGGGAACTAAAATCTGAGGGGAAAAAGAATTGATACACACAATTGTTCTTCTTGATGTTCTTTATTCTTCTTCCTTTCTTTTTTCCCTCCTGCTGTTGTGTTTCTGTTTCTGTCTATCTCTGTGTTTCTTTGTCTCTCCATTTCTTGTCTTCTTCTCCCTAACTGTTTTTTTTTTTCTGTTTCTTTTGCCTCTTTCTTCTCTTCCCCAAGTTCTTGGGGGGGGGGGGTAAAGGAATGCTTGCAACAGTAATTCTTTTTACAATACAATTTTGCAAGGATAATTCTTTTTGTATTGCCAGGCTTGAGTTTCTCAGGGTCAGAAAGGCAGATAAGATTTACACAGAGAACAATAAACTAAAACTACTCTGAGAAACTTTTAGCATCAATTACTTAGGACTGTAGGTAAAAGGGAGGGTCTAGTTTTTGATTTGCACAAGAAATAAAACCTGGAATCTTCCAGTGCTCTAGCCTCAGTGGCAACACAGGCCTATAGGAAAGTTTGCTTTTCCCTGAGGATGAGCAAATGGGTTGATTATCTTTGTTTTTATCTTGTCAGAGGACACAGGAGGGAGCAGTAAATCTCTGAGTTAAAATCTTGAGTTAATATAACAAGAAGTTTGAGAATCTTTTAATGCAGGGTTAGTTTAGGTTACCACTTTCTCTCTCTTCCAGTGAGGTAAAGTCAAGGCCATGCTTATATTTTCTACCCATGTAGGCAGCTATGAATCAACAACTTTGGTTGTGTAGTATTTCTATGTCTTTGGATATTTGGGAATGCCCTAAACACTGACCAAATGTCTGCCAATAAAGATAATTTCAGGAAGGCAGATCTCTGCAGTTACAATAGAGAGGGGAATAAGGCCTCACACATAACTAAAGGATGTAATTAGTAAAGTAGGACCTGTTAATAGAGAACAGGTTCTACACATAGCTAGGGAGGGTAATCAGTAAAACTCCAAATGCATGAGAGAAATTTGTTCCCAGTAAATGATCAGATGGTGGTGAACTGTGGGAATTAAACCTCACATTTATTACAGAAAGTAATAAGCTACAGGAAGAATCTACAGCAAGACACAGCTAATTCATTCACAATGTTATAATGCCATGTACAGCTTTGTACCTGGTAGTTGACAGATGTGAGCTGCCATGTGGGTTCTTGGAATTGAACCTTTGTCCTCTGGAAGGGAATCCAGTGGTGTTAATTGCTGAACCATCTCTCTAGACTGTAATGATATCTTTTAAGCTTAACCTTTCCTTGAGGTACTAGTTTTACTTTAAGAATCAAGCTGAGTGTTGTGGTGAACGACTGTAATCCCAGCACTCTGGAGCCTGAGAGAATAATCTTGGGTTTAAGGATACTCTAGGCTATATTAGTGAGAACTGTGCCAAGGCTTTCTATTACCATCTCACCCAACCCTGGCCTGTGCTGGGAAGTGAACATTGGGCCTTAAAGATGCTAGGTAAGAGCTCTACCACTGAGCTACAGTCCCAGCCCTAGTTTTGTTTTCTTTACTTTTTTTTTTTTGGTTTTTCAAGACAGAGTTTCTCTGTATAGCACTGCCTGTCCTGGAACTCAGTCTGTAGGCCTTGAACTCAGAGATCCACCTGCCTCTGCCTCCGGAGTGATGGGATTAAAGGCTCTCATTCTATTTCACAGATTGGTCTCAGCCTCTCAAATGCAGGCTTCAGAGGCATAAGAAACCATAGCCAGCTCTTTGCCATCTGTTTCCAGGGGATTTTTACATGCAAGCTCTTATGTTAGGACATTTTGTTTGTTTTTCTTTTATAAATACATTTGTAAATGTCATTGGGTCTTGTTAAGAATAAATATAATAACTTTGCTTCTGTGGCATTTAGAAGGCACAAAGAATGAATATGGGCTTATTCAACTAGTATTCTTACTCTGATTTCATTCCACTCTAATGGCCACTGGGAAGCTACTCAATTTAGCTCTTAAAAATAGTGTTTTTTAGTCTTGCAGCAGTGATAATGGCTATTATAAATAAAATGGTTTTATATTGATTTTCAGTGAAGTGCTAGAAGAATCCATTGTATGACACCAGAAATCTCTGATTTGCCTTTGGGAAATATAGAAACTATTTGGAATTCCAGAAGAACAGCAATTGCAAAGAGCTGAGGCTGTGAAGAAGCATATCAGGGTGAGTTGAGTGGTACTGGTCTTTATGCAGTGAGAACAGTATGTATGGATGTTGCTGTCTTATTTGAGACAACACACAGAGAGACAATTAGGGGCTTTGGATAGGTAACTTAGTAAGTAAAGGCACCTGCAACTCCATAATATAGGCCTGAAGACCTGAGCTAAATCACCAGAACCCATCCATATATGCTATAAAGCAAGAATTGAGTCCATAATGTTGTCTTCTCTCCTTATACTCATTTTATGGCATCTGCATTCTACAACCCCACATCATGAGCACACATAATAATAAAGAGTAAAAGTAATATTTGGTCATTCATACTGGGATAGCACAGGTTCTTCCTGATTTTGTTTATTTAAAGCTCTTTCTGCAAAATTTGAAATTATGTGTTTTTACATCCTAGTTGGTTTTGTGGTGTTTTATTCCCAGTGGCTCCAGGCTTTTCAATCATTTTCTCTCTCATAGGATTTTCTGGATAGGATGATTGCTGAAGAGGAGGGAAGCCTCATGAGACAGCTTTTCGAAAGCATATCTGTTGGAAACTGGGAATTGTGCTGACACTGCCCCCTAATGATGGTTGGGAGATGCATGCCTAGCGTGGCCACTTCATGGGTACCTCATCTCTCTCTCCTCTGTTCTTTCCCTCCAATAATAAACACCATGTGGCCTCATTGAGTCTCTTGTTTGTGTTTCATTGTCCACAGCTGCAGCAAAAGAACAACAATATCCATCTTTCAGGAGGAGCTGAGTACCCTGTGTAATGAGGTGAAGCCACTTCAGGTGTGGCAGTACAGAGTGCTTGGGGGCTGGTTGGGATCTTAGACAGAGGAATATGTTTTTAACTTAGTAATGCAAATGGAAAGCATTCTTGTAAAGGAGGGATACATATGAGAAATGTGAAAGGTAGTTACCCTATTGACATGAAATACCTATCAAACACTTCTTGCTGTATTTCAGTTTTATAGAGCATAATAATGTTTTAACTTTAAGGAAAAGGGAGGCATGGATCTTTATTTGAAAGATGGGGTAGGGATACATTGAAGAAATGGGTTAATTGGTAAAGTCCTTCCCTCAAAGGCATGAGAACCTGAATTGAATCCTCATAATCCTTGCAAAATAAGCCAGATTACTGGGCTTTGGCTTGTGCCTTTAACCCCAGCTCTTGGGATGCAGAGACAGGCAGATCTCTGAAGGTCAGCCTGGTCTACAGAGTGAGTTTCAAGACTGCCAGGGCATCATAGAGAAACCTTGTCTTGAGGGTAAAACATCATAATGGTTGCATATAGTTGCCATTGGGGAAGCATAGATAGGTGGATATTGGAGTCTTATGCATCAAACCAATGAGAACCTTTGTCTCCCAAATACCTAAAAACAAGATAGCAGCTGGAGAAAGATTGAGCAGCTGAGAACATTTGCTGCTCTTGCAAAGGAGGTGGTTTCAGTTACCAGCACATGTGGTGGCTTACAACTGTCCTGAACGTCTATTCCAGGGAATCCAGCACCCTCTTGTGACTTCAATGGGCACCAGGTTCACATGCAACACACTTAAATACATGCTCATACTTAGCTTTAGAACAAAAAGCAAGGTAGACAGTATCACCCAAAAGTTAATCTCTGTCCTCCATCCATTTTTTTCACATATATACCTGTGCTACCATCCACCCTCACAGAATAAAGTTGGTAATAAGAGGCAAGGATACCTAGTGATACAAAGAAGGAGTAACAGACAAATTTCAAGTGGCTCCTTTAGTAACCAAAAGCTGCATATCACTGAATCATCCAGAATGGTTCTGAAAAGTTGGGACACATAGAGAGCTTTGAAAGGTAATGATGACTGGATCTCATGTTCCACTTACTGTTATAGGAAAAGCTTACCACTTGTGTCTACAGACGGAGTAAGTCTAGCAGTCAGACTGCCCTTGAAGTGGGCAGTGAAGAACATTCTAGCAGACCAGGATATTAGAGCAGTTTCCTTAAATTAGCATAAATGATATAGATTTGCTACATAAAGTTTCTCTTTTTTATTAAATATTCAATGTGAAATTAGGTACATGAGAAGTTGGGAGTACACTGGTGTATCTGTCTTCCTTGAATATATGGCAAGTTTTTAACAATGCTAAGTGAAACTCTATTTGTAGAGCATATAATTACTACTCACTCTATCCCTTTCTTTATCCACTAGGAATAGAGCAGGATCTACTAAATTGATTGTTTTTGGTAAATAAATGTTCATAAGATTATTAGTGTAAGTATTTAATTAATAAGAACTAGACATTTACCATCTTTTCTCTTACTAAAGTAAGTTTTCTGGTCCTTGTATAACTCTTACAAAATTATTCTGACACTTAAAATAGATTGGGAGCATAAATAAATTGGGAGCATAATAAAATAGGTGGGAGCATAAAATGAAGACATTATGCCAAATTAATGATTTCAGTTTTGCAAGATGAAATGAATTAGTGGTCATGATGATCACACTGCTATATTTACTTTTTAACTTGGACTTACATTCTGAAAAAGCCACCATAACTTTTAGAAAATTGTACAGTTGATCCAGTTCAGTTACTGAAAATTGTAGCTGACACACAAAACACGTCTTAGAGTTGGCAACCATCATGTCCAACCTATGGATTAATACAAAACTCTAACCTAACCATTTGGATGCAATTCAGTGGTGGAAGCTTGACCAGCATAATGCCCTAGTTTTACCCTCAGGTAGGTATTGGTCAAAAATAAAAGAAGAGATCAGGCCAATAAGACGCTATCAGTGAATAAAGCATTTATCATGTTAAAGCCTGGTGACCTGAGTCCAATCTTCAGAACCCATATAAGAATGAGCAGAAATACCAGGCATTGGTGGTGCATGCCTTTCATCCCAGAACTCAGGAGACAGAGACATACAGATCTCTGTGAGCTCAAGGCCAGCCTGGTCTACAGAGTGAGTTCCAGGAAAACCTCCAAATCTACAGAGAAACTCTGTCTCAAAACAAAACAAACAAAAACAAAAATGAATGAGTAGAAAGAATCAACTTCATAAAGCTGTCCCATGTCTGCCATATGTATGACATTGCAAACTGCATGTTCCTTTCTATACACAAGCAGCAATAATAATGTTAAATTTTAAAAGTATTTAATTTTTTAAATTATAAAGTTCTTAAAACATGAGAGCTTTATTGTTAGTGGTGTTTTTATTTATTTATTTTTTTTAAATTTTTTTTTTTTTGTATTTGAATTTATTGCGGGTGTGTGGCATCAGCATGTAGAGGTCAGGGGACAATTTGCTTGTGTTGGTTTTATTCTTTTACTGTGTGGGTTCTGGGCATCAAACTCAGATTGTCAGGCTTAACAACAAGCCTTTACCCTCCAAGTGACAGTCCTGTTATCAGGTATGAACTATGCATGTCAGTATATTTTCAGTGTCAAAAGGTTGTACACACCTGATTGTTGCTTGGTGTGATTGTGAAGGCCTGTAATCTCAGCATGTGGAAACCTGAGCCAGGAATATCTCAAGTTCAAGGACAGTGAGACCATCTTAAAAGTATTTCATAATTTGTGTTAAATTGAGTACTGAACTTAAAGTGAAAAACTGGCAGTGTTTATACTTGCAATATAGATTCTGCTGAGTTCATATTGCTTTTGTCCCATTGTGAAGATGAAAAATCATGAAGTTTGTTGCTACTTTGAAGACTACGTGCATTTGATACCACTGCACTATACACTTAAAAATGGCAAAGATGAAAAATATAGGGCAATAATTTAGGGATATTTTACTATAGTAAAAATTGAAAAAGGAAGTTGGGCATGGTGACCAATACCTGTAATCTCAGCACCTGAAACAGAGGTTGGAGGATCAGGACTCTGAGATCTTTCTTGGTCACATAGTATAAGTCAAGCAATAAACAAGGTCCTATTTGCCCTTCTTTGCTAGAAATCCAAGGTGATCCTCTTTACATTATTTTCTGCTGGGTATAAGCTACTTTTTGACAGGTTTTCTCTGTGGAATAGCTCTGGCCATCTTAGAGCTCACTTTGTAGACCAGGTTGGCCTTGAACTCACAGATATCCCTCAACCCTCTACCTCCCAAGTGCTAGAATTAAAAGTGTGTGCCACCACCCCAAGCTTAAACTGCCTTGTTTGTAAATTTAAACATTTGTCATACGTATTCTCTCCTAGTTTCCTTCCCATCCTTGGACCTTACTATAGTCTTATTTCATACAGGAAGAAGAGGAGACAACTCTCTCTTGACTAGAAAAAGATTTGCACACTCAGTTAAAATTTCTCAGAAAACAGAAAAAGGATAGAAAGCAGAAACTTAAACTACTCCAAGAACAAGAGAGCAAACTCTGTAAAATTCTTCATATGCCTATGTAGAAGAGCTGAACCTGTTCCAACAACATGTGGCAACTCTGAGGGAAACAAAGGTATGCAATCTACAGATTTAATGTAATCCCCATTAAAATCCCACCACAATTCTTCACTGTCCTTGAAAGGATAATAATAAACTTTATATGGAAAAACAAAAGTCCCAGGATAGCCAAAACAACCCTATACAATAAAAGAACATCAGGAGGCATCACCATTCCTGACTTTAAGCTCTACTACAGAGCTATAGTTCTGAAAACAGCCTGGTATTGGCACAAAAATAGACAGGTAGACCAATGGAATCAAATTGAAATCCCTGATATTAACCCACACACCTATGAACACCTGATTTTCGACAAAACATCTAAAATAATACAATGGGGGCGAGGACAGCAAATGGTGCTGGCACAATTGGATGAGGGTGTGTAGAAGACTGCAGATAGACCCATGTCTGTAGCCATGCACAAAACTCAAGTCCAAATGGATCAAAGACCTCAACATCAATCCAGCCACATTGAACCTCTTAGAAGAGAAAGTAGGAGGTACCCTTGAACAAATCAGTATAGGAGACCGCTTCCAGAACATAGCTCCAGGGGCACAGACAGTGAGAACAATAATTAATAAATGGAACCTCTTCAAACTTAGAAGCTTCTGTAAGGCAAAGGACACAGTGGACAAGAACAAACAGCAGCCCACAGACTGGGAAAAGATTTTCACCAATCCTACATCCGACAAAGGGCTTATCTCTAAAATATACAAAGAACTCAAGAAACTAGTCAACAAAACACCAAATAACCCTATTAAAAATGTGTTACAGAACTGAAGAAAGAATTCTCAATAGAGGAAATCAAAAAGGCTGAAAGATGCTTAAGAAAATGCTCCACATCATTAGCTATCAGGGAAATGCAAATCAAAACAACTTTGAGATACCATCTTACTCCTGACAGAATGGCTAAAATTAGAAACACCAATGACAACTCATGCTGGAGAGGATGAGGAGAAAGGGAGAGACTCCTCCACTGCTGGTGGGAGTGCAAACTCATACAGCCATTTTGGAGATTAGTATGGTGGTTCCTCAGGAAAATGGGAATTAGTTAACCACAGGACCCAGCAATCCCCCTCTTAGGCATATACCCAAATGATCCACATCCATGCAACAATGACATCTGCTCAACTATGTTCATAGCAGCAGTATTTGTGAGGAACAGATGCCCATCAATTGAAGAATGGATAAAGAAGATGGGGCACATCTACACAATGGAATACTACTCTGCAGAAATAAATAATGGAATCTGGAAATTCGCAGGCAAGTGGATGGCATTTGAAGAAACCATCCTGAATGAGGTAACCCAGTCACAAAAAGAAGAACTCGCTTACATATGGATTTTAGACTTAGAGGAAAGGATCACCAACCTATAATTCACACCACCAGATACTAGGATCCAAGGTGTATTCTAAGAGATTCATATAAAGTCTCTCAAAGAAGGGGGAAGGGACAAGTCCCCCAGAGCACATCGAAAGTAGGGGAGGCAGTGAATGGAGAGAGAAGTAGGAGAACAAGAGGGGGAAGAGATGAAAGCACGTGCCAGTAGGAAGATTGAGTCAGGGTAGGAATAAAAGACAGAAGAGAGAGAGAGAGAAAAGAGAGAGAGAGAGCACATGAGAGAGAGAGAACATTGAGAAAATTGAACCTAAAGAAAGTCTAGAGACCTACAAGACTGCTGCCAACTAACAATTTGAGCAACAGTGTAAAGGCTAACATAAATGCCCTTCTCGGATAGTGAGATCAACAACTAACTTATTCATGAAGCCCTCATGTAGTACCTGTTGGAAACAGAAGCAAACACCCATAACTATACACTGAGTCGAGCTAGAATCCAGATGCAGAGGGACAGGACAAGACCAGGTTGCAGAAACACATAGAGACAGCTGACCTAAACAAGGAGGAGCTGATGGGCCCTCAGACTGATAGCTGGGAATCCAGCATGGGACTGACTCAGACCCTCCTGAATATGGGTCTCAGCCAGAAGGACTGAGCAGTCTAAGGGACCTCAGACAGTGGAACCAGGATGTATTCCTGGTGCACAAAAGGACCTTGAGACACATCCCTCATGGAAGATACTGCCTTAACCTAGAGACAGGAGAGAAGTCCTAGTCCCTACTTTAAATGATCTGACAGATCTATATGACCCCACCTGGCATTGCCCTACATGTGGAATAGGAATGGGGGGATGGGAGGGTAGAGTGGTCAGGTTGCATGTGAGAGGGCAGAGAGGGTAAAAGGGAGGGAGGGAGATGGAACTGGGTTCGACATGTAAAAGAATAAATTAAATAAAATAATTAAATTTTTTAAAAAAGAAAAATTTCACAAAAATGAGATGTAATTTACCTTTTCATCCTCATGAGTTTTATTCCTCTTTTGAGTGAAACAGTATAGGATGGAATGTATAGGATGAAGGAGAAGAGGCTGCGCTGTTTCCATTTATGTGATAGTCCCTTCAGCTTAAAATTTGGCAATATATTACATTTTGTAAACATCCTCAGGCAGCTTAAGACATAACTTTGTCTCAGAATTAAAAGAGAGAGAAAGAGAGAGAGAGAGAGAGAGAGAGAGAGAGAGAGAGAGAGAGAGAGAGAGTTAGGCTTCAAATTGCCAGTTTCACCAGATAAAATGGTACACATTACATGAACAGTTGAATAAAAAAAAATTGCAAAGTTAGATGGTAGCTTTGCACAATGAAACCCTGTAAATTTCAATGGAAGCCAATACTAGGAGTTCACAGAGACAGGTCTACTGCATGGCATACACTTTGGGACAGAACATCAGTGTATAATCCAGATCTATCTCACCCTGCCTGGATGTTTTCATTGTTGAGTTGACAATCTTGGCTCAGAGAGCCAGAAAGAGTTCTCGACTCTGGTGATAAGTTTGTGAAAGTGGTGTTCTCTTTTGCCATGTGGTTGCATAGGGGAGGAAAAGATGCCCTCTGCCCTCTGCCTTGCTAGCTATGGCTGGTGAGAGAGTTGGCCCTGAGGTCACAAGAGTGGGAGAGCTAACCCTGACATTCACCAGTTTCAGCCCACGAGAAAGGAGCCTCTGCTTCCCTTCTGGGCAGCACACCAGAGCCAACCCTGATGTCAAGGTTGCAGGTGAGCCAGAATGAAGGTTATAAAAAAAGGCAGCTGCTACATGGGAAGTGGAGAGGGGGCAGTGAATGGAGAGAGAACTAGGAGAAAGAGAAGGAGAGGAGAGGAAGGCATGTGCAACTAGGAAGATTGAGTCAGAGTAGGAATAGAAGACAAGAGAGAGAAAGAGAGAGAGAGGGAAAAAGAGAGAGAGAACATAAAAGAGGGAGCCATTATTTGTTTGAAGAGAAAATTGAACCTAAAGAAAGGTCTAGAGACCTACAAGACTGCTGCCAACTAACAATTTGAGCAACAGTGTAAAGGCTAACATAAATGCCCTTCTCGGATAGTGAGATCAACAACCAACTTATCTGCCATCATGGAGCCCTCATGTAGTACCTGTTGGAAACAGAAGCAAACACCCATAACTAAACACTGAGTCGAACTAGAATCCAGATGCCGAGGGAAAGGACAAGACCAGGTTGCAGAAACACATAGAGACAGCTGACCTGAACAAGGAGAAGCTGATGGGCCCTCAGACTGTTATCTGGGAATCTAGCATGGGACTGACTCAGGACCCCCCCCCAAATGTGGGTCTCAGCCAGAAGGACTGAGCAGTCTAAGGGACCTCAGACAGTGGGACCAGGATGTATTCCTGGTGCACAGAAGGAACTTGCGAACACATCCCCCCCTAGAGGGATACTCCCTTACCCTAGAGATAGGAGAGAAGTCCTAGTCCCTACTTCAAATGACTTGACAGATTTACATGACCCTACCTGAGTGGCATTGCCCTACATGTGGAACTGGGATGGGGGATGGGAGGGTGGTCAGGTTGCATGTGAGGGGGGAGAGAGGGTAAGAGGGAGGGAGGGAGAAGAGGGAACTGGGATCGACATGTAAAAAAAATAGTAATTAATTAAATAAATAAATTATATAACCACTGTTAAAACTGAGTACAAAGAGAAAAATTTAATATGATTGTGTGAATTTGGTAATATTCCCATGTATATATAGGAATTATCTAAGTGATTTGAAAAGTAATTTTTATAACTGTTCATTTATATAGGATTAATTTTAAGAAGAAAAACCTTCAAAAAGTTTTTGAACATCACTTCCTAGGTACATTGTTAACTTAATTTTGAAATAATTGTATAACTATACATTACTTATTTGAATTGTAAATATATTTAACTTACATAACGAGAAATAAGTAATTGTAGCAATACAATATCAAGATTTTCACAACCAATGGGCATTGGGTAAATAGCACTCTCTGAGCATTTCTGTGTCCAGGTCAATGTCCTTCCAACCTACTGTTTGGGGCCAGCAAAGACAAGTTCTATTTGGGCATATTTTGTGCATACATACCTTAGATTTATGGCTTTTATAATGTTATAAGACGTGTTAATTTACTTCTATAGCTTCATGTTGTAATTTTATTTAAACATGGAAAGATAAAGAAATGAATATGAAAATCTGGCTATAACCTTTGCTTTTTTTTCTTTAGCTGCAATTGGAAGTGGATCGCTTAGAGGAGTTGAAAATGCAAAACATAAAGCAAGTGATTGGGACAGTTCAAGTAGAGCTGACTCTTACCTTTCTGGTTAGTACAGACATGGTGATCTTCATGTGGCTGCTCTCACAGGTCTTTTACAAGCTCAGACACTCACCAGGAAGTGTTGTATTTCTGCTTCTGAGTAGATAGAGCCAAGCCTTAAAAATATTCCCTCACACAGTTTTCATGTTATAATAAAAGGGCACTAAGCTGTGTGGTGGTGGTGCACATCTTTAATCTCAGCACTCAGGAGGCACAGGCAGGTAAATCTCTGTGAGTTCAAGGCACAAAGGAAGGGTTTGAAAAAAAGACAACACATTTTGGGGAATGTCCATCAATTTTTACTATTTTACTACATTCCAACTAACATGACTTGCTTTTACCACTCTCTCCCTTTCTCTTTTCTTTCTTTCTTTTTTGCATTAGATTTTAATCTTTCATAGTATTGCTACAAGAATTTACTTATCTGGACCAAGAATAGAATGATAATTATGTGAAAGTATACACATATTCTCCATTTTCTTGTGTGTGGGGGAAACAACCTAAGTGTAACTTCTAGAAGAGTCAAGGTTTTTGAATTACAATTCAATTCTTGGTCATCTTATTAGCACTAACATTTTAAACTAAACATTAGACCACCGTTACAATTTATAAATGTGAGGTGATTTCCTCCAGAGTGAATGTATAGCCCTGGCTGTTCTGGAACTCATTCAGGCTGGCCTCCCACCAACTAATGAGACAGCAATATTCATTCATTAGTTGAATTTTATTAGTAGATGAACCCTCCTGTAAATATTAATTCTCATTTCCACCCTCCTTGTGTGTGTGTGTGTGTGTGTGTGTGTGTGTGTGTGTGTGTGTATAGAATGCACCGACCATCTCTTTATTGCCATCAACAACAAGATGATTGGGCTTGGGCTTTCAGTGCAGATTGAGTATGTCTATCTGAATCCGGTCATCTGACCTACCTTCTGTAGCCAGAACTCTTTGAACGGCCTCCTCAAAGGCAGCTGCAACATTGGTGGAATCGTTTGCACTCGTTTCAGAGTAAGGATAGTCGCCATTGTCCCTGCACCAGGCTTGGGCTTCTTCTGTAGACACCAGCCGTTTGTTTATGTCAGTCTTGTTGCCCAAAATCACAAAAGGAAAGCTCTCGAGCTCTTTCACATTGACATAATATATGAATTCTTTCAGTTGCTCAGATACTGGAAGTTTTCTGAATCATCAACACTAAAAGTAAGCAAAATGGCGTCCTCAGGCTTCAGAATCACTCTTGACAAGCTGTTTCCCAAATCTGCATGGTAACAAAATGTCCATCCACCTCCAAATCTTTATTTAAAATTCTACACCTATTGTGTTGAAGAGCTGGAAATCAAATTAATGGTTACATATCTGTTCATAAGATAATTTTTGCCAAATCCACCATCTCCGAGAAGAATTACTTTAAAAAGAGCTTTTATTTCAGCATCCTTAGTAGTTCAGTTCAAGCATCATTATCTTCCAGCCACACACAGGATGCCCTGGGAGCTGTGTTAGCCAGCCCGCCTGGGTGCAATCAGGGAAGAAAAGGCTAGGCAACATAGAGAGCAGTACCCAGCTCCAGCTCCAAAAGTTTCCCTTTCTGTTTTCTTATTTAAGGTTTATTTTTGCTTTATTCCTATGTCACTCTTTTGAGACAAGGTTTCTTTGTAGGATTGGAGACTCTCCTATTCCTATGTCATTTTAAATTATAGGATAAATATCTTTTCACAATGTAGGGTTAGTACTTAGAATAACAAATGCTGTGACCCTTTAATATAGTTCCTCATGTTATGGTGACCCCCAACCATAAAGTTATTTTGTTGCTATTTCATAACTGTAATCCTGCTATTATGTATCCAATGTAAATATCTGATATGCAGGATATCTTATATGTGAGCCCAACAGGTCTAGACACACATGTTGAGAATAGCCTAAAGGAATTTGTATGAAAAAAATCAAACAATACCCAAAACTCCAAAACCCCACTACTAAACATTTATGTTGCAGAGTACTACACAGAAAAGCTGCTTCAATTCATGGTGCAGAGATTATACGGTTAAGAAACTATTATGAAGTACATAAGGAACTATTTGAAGGTGTCTGGAAGTAGGAAGGGAGCTGGAAACTCTTCCTGGAGTTTGAGGTAACCTGCTCTCTATTTCTCTATAGTGAAAATAGCCATCATGGCAGCATGCCAGGTGTGGTAGCCCATATCTGTAATCCTGGAACTTGGAAGCTAAAGGATGGTCTACCCTAGCCTGGGTTTCAAAGTGAAAGGAAAAAGCATTACAAATAGAGAATTCAGACTCAGTGGGGGGGAAAAACGGTGTACATACAGCTAGTTACTCTGGTAGTCCTTACTTCTGCTTGCAAACAGAGAGAAGTCATGGACAGAAATAAAAATGTAGAGTACCTGGTTTATACACTCCACATTTAAGATGGCATAAAAGAGGTTAGTGCCCCCTGCACTTTATAGGCTATACCAATAAGGCACTATGTCAAGAATACTGCCAATTACCTGCTCCTAGTTTTGAGTAGCACACCTAATTTATAATACTCATTACTATGTATATGTTAGAAAATAACAAATATGAAAAGTTAAAAAATATTTCTTTTTGATGGTGCTGAGGATTGAACCCAGGGTTTCAGACATGTTCTATCATTAGCTATATCCCAGCCCAACATTTTGCATTTTCTGGCAGTGCTGGGAAGTTAACTCAGGCCTGACCTTGTGCTAGTTGTAAGTACAGAAGTTAATGGGCTAGTAAAGGTACCACACTAATTCAATTCTTGAATATAGGCCTCCTTCTTGCTTCCCCTCCACATATTCTCTATTCAATTCCTATGTAACACAAAAAGGGAGGGAGGAGGTCTCACCAGACTGTGGTGGTACATGCCTTTACTTGGGAGGCAGAGGCAGGCCTGGTCTACAAAGTGAGTTTCAGGGCAGCCAGGAGGACTGTTACAGAGAAACCCTGTCTCAAAAAAAAAAAAAAACAAAACAAAACAAACAAACAAAACAAGGTCTCACTCTGTAGCTCCAGATGGCCTGGAACTCAGAGATCTGCCTACCCACAAATGCTGGAAATAAAGGCTTTTGAAAGCTTACTCAATATACTCAATATTCTGTGATCTCACATACAACAAAGAAGAGAGCATATATATATATATTATAAGGAAACATATAAGGAGGGGGCACACCAGGCCTTCCCCCTCCCCTAATGATCTATTGACAATGGTCCTTAAAGGAGAGAGACTTTTTCTCTTAAGTAGTATAGCTATTGAAAAGTTATCCTTGTTCCCATAAATAACCCTCATCTATGATCTGAAAGCTCTCTGGGTCAAGAGGAAGGGAATCAATAGCCATGGAAAGGTAATGAATAAAATATGAATAAAATACATCACGTACATGCATGGAAACATGAAACTTAGGCAGGGAATAGTGGTGGCATACACCTTTAATCCAAGCTCTTTGGAGGTAGAGATTGGTGGATTTCTGAGTTCAATCCAGTCTGGTATATAGAGTGAGTTCCAGGACAGACTACTAAGGCTAGGGTTACACTGAGAAACCTGTTTCAAGTGAGAGAGGGAGAGAGAGAGACAGAGACAGAGAAAGTAAGAAAACCACTGTGAAAATGTTAGTTTTTCTGATCTCCAGTGGATAATCTTATATATGGAGGGAGTATTAGGTGTCTTCAATTGTTCTTTGTTTTGAAACAAAGTTTTTACTATGTAGCTCTGATTGTCCTGGAACTCACTATGCAGATCAGCCTGGCCTGAAATTACAGAGATTCACCTTCCTCTGCCTCTCAAATGCTGGCTTCTAATTTATATCTTGAGATAGGATCTCTCAGAAGTTGGAGCTCAAAATGGCTGGTCATGAGGCCTCAGGATATTCTTATCCCACAGCCAAACCACTGAGTACTATAATTATAGGCAGAGGTGATGGGGACCTGAACTCCAGTCCTCAGGCTTACTTACTGATTCATATCCCCAGCCTTCTAGGTTTTACTCTAATAAATGTATTTTTCACAGAGAAAAGCTTCAGATAAAAGTTGGTTTACTGAATGAGGGTGAATTCTTCTAAAAGAAGAAGAAAGTAGTCCCGCAGTACTCAGCAAGAGTCCTTAGACACATGCCATAGTAATGAGACACATTGCAAGAGTGCTGTGACAGTATGTGTGTATGCTGTGAATTCAGAGTTATTGCTCTTTTATGGCTAGCATGTTGAAAAACTCTGTGAGAATGTTCTAACACTGTGAGTTTGTGCTCAAGTATTGTTCAGTGTTCTGATTCCTTGCTTGAGAACAGTGATGCTCTGTGTGTGTTTTCACAATTTGTTTGAGTCAGGAAACACACTCCAAAAACTATCACATTACAAGAGAGTAATTTAACAGTGTGCTGGATTGCTGTTATAGTGTTTGTGATTGGAGTGAATCTGTACACACTGCAGCACTGCTAAAACATTGTGTGAGCCTCTCTGACACTGAAAGAGAGTGTTTTGTCACTTTGTCAAGGTGCTGAAACATTTGTATGAGTGCAGTGAATCAATGTGATAGTGCTGAGACACAGAGCTAGAGTTCTAAAACAATGTGCCAGACTACTCTCACACTGGGAATGGGTGTTTTCTCACCTGGCAGGGTCCTGAAACAGTGTGTGTCAGTGCTGTGATTCTGTGCTTCATTGCTGTGACACAGAGTTAGACGGTAATACAGTGCAAAACTGTTAAACCAAACTCTCACAATAAAGCAAAACCTACTCTTACCCTAATGCTAACCCTAACACTGCCCTAACCCTACCCTGTGAGGGAGTGCTTTAACACTTTTCTAGAGTGTTATGTGTAAATGCTGTGATTCTATTAGTTACATTTAAGGAACAGGCAGGAGTACTGACAGAGTTTTTGTAAATGCCCTGACGATGGGAGCAACAGCTGTGAGAATGAGGTTTAGTGTATTGATTCTGTGATTGACTGCACTAACAGTCTTTTTGAGAACTATAACAATATGCATAGTCCCACAATACTTGACAAGAGTGCTTAGACACTGGGCGATAGTAATGAGACACATTGCAAGAGTGCTGTTGGCAGTATGTGTGTCTAGGCTGTGAATTCAGAGTTAGTGCTATTTTCTGGCTAGCATGTTGAAACATTATGTGAGAACATTCTGACAGTGTGACTTTGTGTTCACAATATTGTTAAGTGCTGTAATTCCTTCCTTGAGTACAGTGATACTTTCTGTGGGTTTTGACAATTTGTGTCACTCAGGAAAGACGCTACAAGAACTCTCACATTGTAAGAGAGTAAGGTGACAATGAGCTGGATTGCTGTTATAGTGCTTATGAACAGAGTGAATCTGTGTGTCAGTGATTTATACACTGAAACACAGCTAAACATTGTGTGAGCCTTTCTGACACTAGGAGAGAGTGCTTTGTCTCTTTCTGTGTGCTGAAACATCTGTATGAGTGTGGTGAATCATTGTGGTAGTGCTGAGACACAGAGGTAGAGTGCTAACACAATGTGCGAAAATACTCTCACACTGGGAGTGAGTGCTTTCTCACAAGACAGTGTTCTGAAACGGTGTGCATCCTTGCTGTGATATAGAGTTAGAAGGTAATACAGTGCAAAACTGCTGAACCTAACTCTAACCCTTGCACAAAACCTAATCATAACCATACTGCAAACTGTACAATTAAAACTAACCCCAACCTTGTGGGAGTGCTTTGACATTTTTCAACAGTGTTATGTTACATTTATGGAACAGGCAGGAGTACTGTGAGAGTGTTTGTCAATTCTGATGATGTGAGAAAAAGCTGTGAGAATTTTGTTTAGTGCTTTGATTCTGTGATTGACTGCACTGAGAGCTTAGTCGCTATGCAATAGTAATGAGACACATTATGAGAGTGCTGTGGGAATATGTGTATAAGCTGTAGATTCAGTTAACCCTGTTTATGGCTAGCTTGATGAAACACTGTGAGAATGTTCTAACTGTGTGAGTTTGGGCTCACAGTATTGTTCATTCTTGTGATTACTTGCTTGAGTATAGGGATACTATGTGTGTTTGACAAATTGTGTGATTCAGGAAACATGCTTCAGAAACTTTGACATTGTAAGAGAGTATTGTAATAGTGTGCTGGATTGCTGTTATAGTGTTATTAAACACAGTGAACCTGTGCATCAGTGATTTATACACCACAGCACTGTTAAAACATTGTGTGAGCCTGTCTGTCATGCAGAGAGAGTGCTTTGTTACTTTGTCAGAGTGCGTCAATGATTTACAACCACAGCATTCTAAAACATTGTGTGAGCCTGTCTGAAACTAAAAGAGTGTTCTTTGTATCTTTTAGAGTGCTGAAACATTTGTATGAGTGTGGTGAATTAATTTGGAGTGCTGAGACAAAGAGTTACAGTGCTAAAACAATGTGCGAGACTACTCTCGCAATCAGAGTGAGTGCTTTCTCACAAGGCAGTGTTCAGAAGCAGTGTGCATCGTTGCTGTGGCACAGAGTTAGAAGGTAATACAGTGCAACCTGCTAAACCTAACTCTAACCCTGACTCAAAATCTAATCCTAACTGTGCTGACACTAACACTAACACTAACCATGTGGGAATGCTTTGACACTTTTGTGGAGTGTTGTATGTGTGTGCTGTGATTCTACTAGTTAAATTTATGGAACAGGAAGGAGTATTGTGATAGTGTTTGTGAATACTCTGATGATGTGAGAAAAAGCTGTGACAATGTGGTTTTGTGATCTGATTCTGTGAGTGACTGCTCTGACAGTCTTGTTGAGAACGATACAATATGCTTAGTCCCTTAATACTCAACAAGAGAGCTGAGACACGTTGCGATAGTAATGAGACACATTGCAAGAGTGCTGAGGCAATATGTGTGTATGTTGTAGATTCAGAGTTAACACTGTTTAATGGCTAGCTTGTGAAACACTGATTGAGAATGTTCTAACAGTGTGAGTTGGGATACAGTATTGTTCAGTCTTGTGACGCCTTCCTAGCCCTACAACTCACACTAACCATGACTATGTGGGAGTACATTTAGACATTTCTACAGTGTTATGTGTGTATACTATGATTCTACTAGTTACTATATGGAACAAGCAGGAGTACTGTGAAAGTGTTTGTGAATACTCTGACAATGTGAGCAAAGGTGTTAATATGTGGTTTATTGCTGTCATCCTATGCTTGACTGCATTGACAGTCTTTTTGAGAAGGATGACAATATGTGTAGTACCATAATACTCAAGTGAGCTTAGATGCCATGCTATATAAATGAGACACATTGCGAGAGTGCTGTGACAATATGTGTGTATCCTGTAAATTCAGAGTTAACACTGTTTATGGCTGGTGTGTTGAAACATCCTGTGAAAATGTTCTAACAGTGTGAGTTGGGTTCAGAGTACTATTCATTCTTGTGATTTCTTGCTTGAGTACATTGACACTCTGAGTTTAAGTACAATGATACTTAGAGTGTTATTTGACAATTTGTGTGAGCAAGGAAACACACTACATGAAATCTGATATTATAAGAGAGTATTGTAACAGTGTGCTGAAATGCTGTTATAGTGTTTGTGAACAGAGAGAACCTGTGTTTCAATGATTTGTACATTGCAGCACTGCAATGTGGGAGCCTGTCTGACAATAAGAGAGAGTGCTTTGTCTCTATCTGTGTGCTGAAACTGTTAATTAAGTGCAGTGACTCAATGTGGTAGAAGTGAGACACAGAGTCAGAGGGCTAAAAAAAATGTGTGAGACTACTCTCATACTCGGAATAAGTGCTTTCTCACAAGGCACTGTATTGAAAGAGTGTGCATCCTTGTTTTGACATAGAGTGCAGAATAGTACAGTGTAGTACAGTAGTACAGCAGTGCAGTACTACTGAACCGAACTCTAAACCTGATTGAAAATCTAATTCTAACCATAAAGCTAACTCTACAACTAACACTAATTGTAATCATGCTGGAGTGCTTTAACATTTTTCTGCAGTATTACATGTGCTGCTGTGATTCTGCCAGCTACAACTATGGATCAGGCAGACTTACTGAGAGAGTGTTTGTGAATACTCTGACAATGTGAGCAAAAGTGTGAGAATGTGGTTTAGTGCTTTTATGCTGTGAGTGACTGCATTGACAGTCTTTTTGAGAATAATAACAACATGCATAAACCCAAAATACTCAACAAGAGAGCTTAGACAGGTTCAAGTAATGAGACACATTGTGAGAGGGCTGTCCCAATATGTTTGTATGCTGTAGATACAGAATTAACACTGTTTACTGCTAGCATTTTGAAACACAGTGATAATGTTCTGACAGTGTGAGTTTGTGCTCCAGGCATTGTTTCTCCTTGTGATTCCTTCCCTAAGTACATTGTCACTCTGTGCTTAAGTACAATGATAATCTCTGTGTGTTTTGACAATTTTTAGAGAGTATGTAACAGTGTGCTGGATTGCTGTATGGTGTTCATGAACAAAAAGAACATGCTCATCAGTGATTTATACACCACCACAGTGCAAAAACAGTGTGTGAGCCTATAAGTCACTCAGAGAGAATACTTTGTCACTTTGTCAGAATGTGTCAGTGATTTATAACCACAGGATTCTAAAACATTGTGTGAGCCTGTCTGACATTCCTAGCTAGTGCTTTGTTTCTTTCTGAGTGCTGAAACATTTGTATCAGTGTGGTGAATCAATGTGTTACCGCTAAGACACAGAATTATAGTGCTAAAACAATGTGCAACACTATTCTTACATTCTGAGTGAGTGCATTCTCACAAGGCATTGTTCTGAAATGGTGTGTGTACTTGCTGTGACACTGACTTAGAAGGTAATACAGTGCAAAACTGCTGAATCTAACTCTAATCCTGATGCAAAAGCTAATCCTTACTGTAATGCTGACACTACAACTAACAGTAAGCCTATCCTTGTGGATGTGCTTTGACACTTTTCTACAGTATTATGTGTGTGTGGTATGATGCTACTGGTTACATTGATAAAACAGGCAGTACTGGGAGAGTGTTTGTGATTACTCTGACAATGTGAGAAAAAGCTGTGAGAATGTGGTTTCCTGCTTGGTTTGTGTGATTGACTGCACTGACAGTGTTGTTGAGAATAATAACAATATTCATACTCCTGTAATACTCAACAAGAGAACTTAGAGGTGGTGCGATATTAATGAGACACATTGTAAGAGTGCTGGGGCAATATGTGTATATGCTACAGATTCAGAGTTAACACTGTTTATGGTTAGTGTGTAGAAACACTCTGTGAGAGTGTTCTGACAGTGTGAGTTTGGGCTCACAGTATTGTTCTGTCTTGTGGTTCCTTGCTTGAGTACACTGACACTCTGTGCTTAAGTACAATGATACTCAGTGTGTGTTTTGACAATTTGTGTCAAATGAGGAAACATGCCTCATAAACTCTGACATTGTAAGTGAGTTGTAACAGTATGCTGGATTGTTGTTGTAATGTTTGTGAACAGAGTGAACCTGTGTGTCACGGATTTGTACACTGCAGCACTGCTAAAACATTGTGGGAACCTGTGTGACACTAAGAGAGAGTGCTTTGTCTCTCTCTGCGTGATGACACATTTACATAAGTGCAGTGACTCAATGTGGTAATAGTGACAGAGTTAGGGTGCTAAAACAATGTGTGAGACTACTCTCATACACGGAATGTGTGCTTTCTCACAAGGCAATGTTCTGAAATGGTGTGCATTTTTGCTGTGACGCAGAGTTTGAGGTTAATATAGAGAAAAACTGCTGAACCTAACTCTAACTCTGATGTAAACCCTAATCCTTACTATAATGCTGATCCTACAACTAACACTAACCTTAATAGTGCCATAGTGGTTCAAACATGTGGCTGTGATTCTACCCGCCACATTTATGGAACAGGCAGGCGCAATGTGAGAGTGTTTGTGAATACTCGGACAATGTGAGCAAAAGTGTGAGATGGTTTAGTGTTCTCATTCTGTGAGTGACTCCACTGAAAGTCTTTTTGAGAAGAATAACACTATGCATAGTCCCGTAATTCTCCACTAGAGAGCTTAGACATGGTGTGATAGTAATGAGACAAATTGTGAGTGTGCTGTGGCAATACATGTGTATGCTATAGATTCATAATTAACACTGTTTCTGGCTGGTGTGTTGAAACACAGTGAGACTGTAATGACAGTGTGAGTTTGTTCTCACAGCATTGTTCAGTCTTGTGATTTCTTGCCTGAGTACAATGACACTGTGTGCTTAAATACAGAGATAACCAGTGTGTGTTTTAACAGCTTGTGTGAGTCAGAAAACACACTGCATGAACTGTAACTTTCTAATAGAGTACAGTAACAGTGTGTTGGATTGCTGTTATAGTGTTCGAGAACAGTGTGGAACTACGAGTGAGTGATTTATACACCGCAACACTGCTAAAACAGTGTGTGAGCCTGTAAGACATTCCAAGAGAATGCTTTATCACTTTGTCAGAGTGCATCAGTTCTTTTACAACCACAGTATCTAAAACATTGTTTGAGCCTGTCTGACACTACCAGAGACTGCTTTGTCTCTTTCTGAGTGCTGAAATATTTGTATGAGTGTGGTCAATCAATGTGTTAGTGTTGAACACAGAATTATAGTGCTAAAACAATGTGTGAGACTATACTCACACCCAGAGTGAGTGCTTTCTCACAAGGCAGTCTTCGGAAATGGTGTGCATTCTTGCTGTGACACATAGTTAGAAGGTAATAAAGTGCAAAACTGCTGAACCTCACTCTAACCCTGACACAAAACACAATCCTTACTGTAATGCTGACCCTACAACTAACACTAAGCCTGACCATGTGGATGTGCTTTGAAACTCTTCTACAGTATCATGTGTGTGTGTGCTCTGATGTTACTAGTTACTTTTATGAAACAGGCAGTACTGTGAGAGTGTTTGTGAATACTCTGACAATGTGAGAAAAAGCTGTGAGAATGTGGTTTCCTGCTTGGATTGTGTGATTGACTGCATTGACAGTGTTGTTGAGAATGGTAACAATATTCGTAGTCCCATAATACTAAACAAGATAACTTGGACATGGTATGATATTAATGAGACAGATTTCTAGAGTGCTGTGGCAATATGTGTATATGCACAGATTCAGAGTTAACAATGTTTACAGCTAGTATGTTGAAACCCTCTGTGAGAATGTTCTGACAGTGTGAGTTTGGGCTCACAGTATTGTTCTATCTTGTGGTTCCTTGCAAGCATATATTGACACTCTGTGCTTAAGTTCAATGATACTTGGTGTGTTTTTTGACAAATTGTGCAAGCCAGGAAACACGTTACATGAACTTTGACATTGTAAGCGAGTATTGTAACAGTGTGCTGGTTTGCTGTTATAGTGTGCATAAACAGAGTGAACCTGTGTGTCACTGATTTGTACACTGCAGCACTGCTAAAACATTGTGGGAGCCTGTGTGACACTAAGAGAGAGTGCTTTGTGTCTTTCTGTGTGCTGAAACATTTACATAAGTGCAATGTGTCAATGTGGTAGTAGTCAATGTGGTAGCATAGATTAGAGTGCTAAAACAATGTGCGAGACTACTCTCATACACGGAATGAGTGCTTTCTCACAAGGCACTGTTCTGAAACGGTGTGCATTCTTGCTGTGATGCAGAGTTAGAAGGTAATACAGAGCAAAACTCCTGAACCTAACTCTAACCCTGACACAAAAGCTAATCCTTTTAGGGAGTGGTTTAACACTTTTCTACAGTATTATGTGTGTGTGCTATGATGCTAATATTAAATTTATGAAACCGGCAGTACTGGGAGAGTGTTTGTGATTACTCTGACAATGTGTGAAAAAGCTGTGAGAATGTGGTTTCCTGCTTGGATTGTGTGATTGACTGCACTGACAGTGTTGTTGAGAATGATAACAATATATGTACTCCTGTAATACTCAACAAGAGAACTTGGACGTGGTGCCATATTAACTAGACACATTGTGAGAGTGCTGTGGCAATATGTGTGTATGCTACAGATTCAGAGTTAACACTGTTTACGGCTATCATTTGGAGACACCCTGTGAGAGTGTTCTGACAGTGTGATTTTTGGCTCACAGTATTTTTCTGTCTTGTGGTTCCTTGTTTGAGTACATTGACACTCAGTGCTTAAGTACAATGATACTTGGTGTGTGTTTTGACAATTTGTGTGAGCCAGGAAACATGCTACATGAACTCTGGCATTGTAAGTGAGTATTGTAACAGTGTGCTGGATTGCTTGGTCGTGTGAGTGTACAGAGTGAACCTGTGCATCAGTGATTTGTACACTGCAGCACTGCTGAAATGTTGTGGGAGCCTGTCTGACACTAAGAGAGAGTGCTTTGTCTCTTTCTGTGTGCTGAAACATTTACATAAGTATGGTGAATCAATCAATGTGTTAATGCAGAGACACAGAATTATAGTGTTAAACAATGTGTGAGACTACTCTCACACTCAGAGTGAGTGCTTTCTCTCAAGGCAGTCTTCAGAAACGGTGTGCTTTCTTGCTGTGAACCAGAGTAAGAAGGTAATAAAGTGCAAAACTGATGAACCTAACACTAACAATGATGCAAAACCTAATCCTTACTGTAATGCTGACCTACAACTACCACTAACCTTAAGCATGCTGGAGTGCTTGGAAACTTTTCTAGAGTGTTATGTGTGTTGCTTGACTCTACCAGGTATATTTATGAAAGAGGCAGGCTTATTGTGAGAGTGTTTGTGAATATCTGGCAATGTGAGCAAAAGTGTAAGAAAGTGGTTTAGTGCACTCTTTCTGTGAGTGACTCCATTGACAGTCTTTGAGGAGAATAACACTATGTGTAGTCCGGTAATTCTCCACTAGAGAGCTTAGACACGGTGAGATAGTAATGAGACAAATTGTGAGTGTGCTGTGGCAATATGTGTGTATGCTGTAGATTCAGAATTAACACTGTGTCTGGCTAGCGTGTTGAAACACAGTGAGAATGTTCTGACAGTGTGAGTTTGTGCTCACAGCATTGTTCAGTCTTATGATTCCTCGCCTGAGTACAATGGCACTCTGTGCTTAAGTACAGCAATAAGCAGAGTGTAATTTTACAGATTGTGTGAGTCATAAAACATGCTACATGAACTGTAACTTTCTAAGAGGGTTCTGTAACAGTGTGTTGGATTGCTGTTATAGTGTTCGAGAACAGAGTGAACCTGAGTGCCAGTGATTTATATACTGCATCTCTGATTGAACAGTGTGTGAGCCTGAAAGACATTCAGAGAGAATGTTTTGTCACTTTGTCAGAGTGTGTCAGTGATTTACAACTATAGCATTCTAAAACATTTTGTGAGCCTTTCTGACACTACCAGAGACTGCTATGTCTCTTTCTGAGTGCTGAAACATTTGTATGAGTGCAGTGAATCAATGTGTTAGTGCTGAGACACAGAATTATACTGATAAAACAATGTGGGAGACTACTCTCACACTTGGAGTGAGTGCTTTCTCACAAGGCAGTCTTCGGAAATGGTGTGCATTCTTGCTGTGACACATAGTTAGAAGGTAATAAAGTGAAAAACTGCTGAACCGCACTCTAACCCTGACACAAAACATAATCCTTACTGTAATGCTGACCCTACAACTAACACTAAGCCTGACCATGTGGATGTGCTTTGAAACTCTTCTACAGTATTTATTATGTGTGTGTGCTCTGATGTTACTAGTTACTTTTATGAAACAGGCAGTACTGTGAGAGTGTTTGTGAATACTCTGACAATGTGAGAAAAAGCTGTGAGAATGTGGTTTCCTGCTTGGATTGTGTGATTGACTGTACTGACAGTGTTGTTGAGAATGATAATATTTTTTGTCCTGTAATACTAAACAAGAGAACTTGGACGTGGTGCGATATTAGTTAGACATATTGCGAGACTGCTGTGGTAATATTTGTGTATGCTGCAGATTCAGAGTTAACACTGTTTACAGCTAGTATGTTGAAACACTCTGTGAGAATGTTCTGACATTATGAGTTTGGGCTCACAATATTGTTCTGTCTTGTGGTTCCTTGCTTGAGAATATTGACACTCTGTGTGTGTTTTGACAATTTGTGTTAGCCACACAACACTGTCAGTGCAGTCAATCACACAATCTAAGCAGGAATCCACATTCTCAGAGCTTTTACTCACATTGTCAGAGTATTTACAAACACTTTCCATTACTGTCGCATTCATAAACGTAACTAGTAGCATCATAGCACACACACGTAATACTGTAGAAAAGGATAGAAGCACTCTGGAACACTTAAGGTTAGTGTTAGTTGTAGGGTCAGCATTACAGTAAGGATTAGGTTTTGGGTCGGGATTAGAGTTAGGTTCAGCAGGTTTGCACTATATTACCTTCTAACTCTGTGTTACATCAAGAATGCACACCCTTTCAGTACATTGTAGAAATCCTTGCTGTGGTCTGAAAGCCTGCCTTGTTCAAGCTGTTTTGAATGTTGGATCACCTATGACTCTGTGTCAGGGGGGTCTGCCTTGCTTAAACTACATTATTCTGGAAGGAATCCACAGCCTTTTATTTTCTGTGGAAACAAATATAGAAATCCTTTTCCCCAGTAACTTGTCCTTAGACTTAAATTTTGGAATCAAAGCATTTTTAAAATATGTAAATTGAATTAATCCAGCAGCATTTCCTTTAACAGTTGTTATTTCCTCAACAGTCAAAAGATACAAAGAAAATATCACACCGTACAGTATCCAGATTCTCTCTGAGCTTTTCATCTTTACATTCATTATTATTACTCTCTTTCTTCTTCTATTCTTTCATTTTTTGAGACAGGGTTTCACTGTGTAACTCTTATCTGTCCTGGAATTCACTCTGCATATGGATTTACTTGGAATCACAAGAGATCTGCTTGCCTCTGTCTCTCAAGTACTAGGATTAAAGGCGTGTGCCACCACACCTTTTTAAAACCATTTTATACTTTTTCTCTTCCGTGTCTATGTATATTTTAAAACACACTGTAAACCTTAAGAAGTTTTTCTTAATATGAATTTGTCTTTATTGTAAATCTTTTTCTTTGTCTAGCCATGTATCTTTATCTGGTTAAACAACAACATTGCTAAAATGAAAGTTGTTTCTGATGCGGTTTATCAAAGATGGTGGCGGCTATTTTACCACTAGCAGTGAGAGCTGTGGTTACTGTCTTGGTCTATGCTGCCATCCAGCTTCATGTTGTTGGCTTGGAGATGGGGTCATTGCAGAATATACCAATACACAAGCACAACTTAACAACACTGAACAATAATGTCACACAGAACCTCACAGCCTCAGAGGATGATGACACAGTGATGCAACAGACTACCCCTAAAAATGCACTCATAATGTGATTTCCATCATTCACACAAAAAGTCTCATTATGGCACAGTGAATTAACACTCTTATCCTATATTGCATGAAATCACATATTGTTCTTTTTCTCGAAATATTGTCTTTGTACTCATGCACAGAAACAAAGTACTGTCACAACTCACTAACAGCTGTCACATCCATTTTCAGGGTGTCCTCAATCAGGCTCACTGTACACTAGCATGTGCCATAGATGTAACTCATAGAATCACAAAATTCACACATACTATCTCAGGACTCTAGAGTAGTGTCAAGTACTTCCTTTCAGGCTAGGTGTAGGGATAGTGTGGGGTGAGGAGGAAGGTTTGTTTTAGCATTAGTTTTAGTGCTAATGTTACTGTTAGTGTTAGGATAACAATAGTATCCCCATTATGTTTCGGTTTCAGTTTTGGGTTAAGATACTGGATAGGGATAGGAATAGGGTTAGGGTTAGGATTGGGGTTACGTTTATGGTTAGGGTTAGGGTTAGTGTTAGGGTTAGGTTTAGGGTTTGGGTGAGTGTTAGGCTTACCAGCAATGAAGATTTACTTTCTTCTACTGCATCACAGTACGATGCACAGAAACACAGCATCCAACTGCACCATCTAATCACTCTACCATGTTGAGAATACACTCATTTAAACTGTGTATGTAGTCTCACACTTTGCATTTGGACTTTAGCAGAGTCACAAAACTGACACGTCGAGTCACAGCAATATCACACACACAGTTCAGCACTCTGACAAAGTGAAAAAGCCCTGTCAGTGTCAGAGCAGATTCACACAATGTTTTAGTAGTTCTAAAGTGAATGAACCGCTGATACCTAGGTCCATTCCCTTCACAAACACTATTTTAGCCAACTAACGTAATGTCAAATTAAACTCGTTCAACGTCATATTTCATCTACAGTGTTTCATGATTGACATACATTGTGTCAAAATACGTACAGAATATCCAAATATCCAAGTGGGTCTTCACAACACTAAACAATAATACCACACACAGAACCTCACAGCCTCTGAGCAATACAGCACAGTGATACAACAGTACCACCAACAATGCTCTCATAATTTGATTTCCATCACCCACGCAAATAGTGTCATTATAGCAAGGTGTATTCACTCTCTTATACTGTCTTGCATGACATGACACATTGTTTTTGTTCTCGAAATGCAGTTATTGTACTCAAGCACAGAGACAAAGCACAGAACCCATGCTCTAATAGACGTCACACAAATTTTCAGGGTGTCTTCATTCAGGCTCACGGTACATGCGCATGTGCCAAAGATGTAACTCATATAATCACAACATTCACACATTCTATCTTAGGACTCTAGTGTAGTGTCAAGTACTCACTTCCATGTGAGGTAAGGGAATAGTGTGGGGTGAGGAACAGAGTTTGTTTAAGCCTTAGTTTTAGTGCTAGTGTTTCTGTTTGTGTTAGGATTGCATAGTATTCCCATTAGGATTCGGTTTCAGTTTTGCATTAATGTAAGGATAGCGATAGGGATAGGTTAGGGTCAGAGTTAGGGTTAGGGTTAGGTTTATGGTTAGGGTTAGCAGCAATGTAGTTTTACTTTCTCTTACTCTATCACAGCTCGATGCAAAGAAACACCACATCCAAATGCACTGTCTCAGCATTCTACCACATTGAAGAATACATTCACTTAGACTGTGAATTTAGTCTTGCACATTGGATAAGTATTTTAGCTGAGTCACACAATGGATGTGTCCAGGCACAGCAATATCACACACAATTTTCAGCAATCTGACAATGAGAAAAAGCACTCTCAGTGTCAGAGCAGTCACACACAATGTTTTTAGCAGTGCTTCAGAGTAGGAACCACTGACACCCAGGTTCATTCCCTTCACAAACAATAAATTAGCCAACTAACGGAATGTCAAATTAATCTTGTTCAATGTTACACTTCATCTACAATGTTTCCTGACTTACATACCTCGAGTCAAAAAACGCAAAGAATATCGCAAAACCCAAGCTCAAATTTCCAACACTCAAAAATAATTTCACACAGGACCTCACACATTCAGAGCATTAAGGCACAGTGATACAACAGCCTACCACTAACAATGCACACATAATGTGATTTTCATCACTCATGCAAATAATCTCATGATGGTACAGAATGTTTAAGCTCTCCTGTGTTGCAAGAAATCACTTGCTGTAATTGTTCTTGAAATACTGTCATTATACTCAAGCACAGAAAGAAATAACTATCACCCACGATGTAATAACCCTAATATCCATTTACAGGGTGTCCTCAATCAGGCTCACAGTACACTCGCATGTGCCATAGATGTAACTCATAGAATCACAACATTCACAGATATTATCTCAGGACTCTAGTTTATTGTCAAGTACTCAATTTCATGTGAGGTCTCAGATTAGAGTGGAGTGAGGAACAGGGTTCATTTTAGTGTTAGTTTTAGTGCTAGTGTTACTGTTTGTGTTAGGATTGCATAGTATTCCCATTAGGTTTCAGATTCAGTTTTGCATTAATGTAAGATTAGCGATAGGGATAGGGTTAGGGTTAGGGATAGGGTTAGGGTTAGGGTTAGGGTTAGGGTTAGGGTTAAGAATAGGGTTAGCACCAAAGTAGTTTTACTTTCTCTTACTCTGTCACTGCTCGATGCTGAGAAACAGCACACCAATTTACAGTTGCAGCACCCTACCATGTTGAGAATACATTCACTTAGACTAAAGGAGTAGTGTTGCACGTTCAATAAGGATTTTAGCTGAGTTCAAATCTAACGTGTCGTGTCACAGCATATAAAACACATTTCAGAACAATCATAAAGTGAAAAAGCACTCTCAGTGTCAGAGCAGACACACACAATGTTTTTGTAGTGCTACAGAGTACAAACCACTCACCCACAGGTTCAGTCCCTTCACAAACACTATGGTAGCCAACTAAGGTAATGTCAAATTAATCTTGTTCATTGGTAAATTTCATCTACATTGCATCCTGACTCACATATGTTGTGTCAAGAAACGCACAGAATATCCCAATAACAAAGCACTACTTTCCAACCCTCAACAATAATGTCACACAGAAACTATCAGCCTCAGATCTTTATGGCACTGTGATTTGAAAAACTAACACTAACAATGCACTCATATCATGATTTCCATCACTCACACTAACAGTTTCATTAGAGCACAGTGTATTCACGTTCTGATCCTGTGTTATATGAAGCCACACACTGTTCTTGTTCTGAAAATGCTGTCATTGTACTCAAGCACAGAAAGAAAGCACTGTCACCTGCTCTATAACTGCAATTACATACATTTTCAAGGTGTCCTCAATCATGCTCAAAGTACACTCGAATGTGCCATAGATGTACCTCATAGAAACACCACATTCACACATACTATGTCAGGACTCTAGTGTAGTGTCAGTTTCTCCCTCTCATGTTAGGTGTAAGAACACTGTGTGATGAGGAGGAAGTGCTCGTTTTAATGTTAGTTTTAGAGCAAGTGATACTGCTTGTGTTAGGATTTCAATAGTATTCTCAATAGGTTTCGGTTTCAGTTTTGCATTAAGTTGAGGATAGGAATAGGTATAGGGTTAAGGTTAGGGTTAGCATTTGGGTTAGGTTATGGTAAGGGTTATGGTTAGGGTTACGGTTACGGTTAGGGTTAGGATTAGTGTAGGTTTAAGGGTAGGGTTATGGTTATGGTTATGGTTATGGTTAGGGTTAGGGTTAGCACCAATGTAGTTTTACTTTCTCTTACTCTGTCTCCCCAAGATGCTGAGAAACAGCACTCCTACTTTAACATTGATGCACTCTACCATGTTGACAGAACATATACTTAGACTGAGCGAGTAGTCTAGCACATTGAATAAGGACTTGACCTGAGTCCAAATCTAACATGTAGTGTCACAGCAATATCAAACACGTTTCAGCACAATGACAAAGTGAATAAGCACTCTCAGTGTCAGCACAGACATACACAATGTTTTAGCAGTGTAAGAACTACTGACACACTAGTTCACTCCCTTCACAAACACTATGTTAGCCAACTAAAGTAATGTCAATTTAATCTCGTTCAATATCACATTAAATCTACATTGCTTCCTGACTCACATATGTTGTGTCAAGAAACGCACAGAATATCCCAATACCAAAGGGCTACTTCACAACACTCAACAATAATGTCACACAGAAACTATCAGCCTCAGATCATTATGGCACTGTGATTTGAAAAACTAACACTAACAATGCACTCATAATGTGATTTCCATCACTCACACTAACAGTCTCATTAGGGCACAATGTATTCACGTTCTGAGCCTGAGTTTCATGAAGTCACATGCTGTTCTTGTTCTCAAAATGCTGTCATTGTACTCAAGCACAGAAAGAAAGCACTGTCACCCACTCTCTAACTGCAGTCACAACCATATTCTGGTATGCTCAATCATGCTCACGGTACACTCGCAAGTGCCATAGATGTACCATACAAACACAACATTCACACATACTATGTCAGGACACTAGTGTAGTGTCAGTTTCTCCCTCTCATGTTAGGTGCAAGAACACTGTGGGATGAGGAGGAAGTGTTTGTTTTAGAGTTAGTTTTAGTGCTAGTGTTACTGTTTGTGTTAGGATTGCATAGTATTCCCAATAGGTTTCGGATTCAGATTTGCATTAATGTAAGGATAGCTATAGGGTTAGGATTGGGGTCAGAGTTAGGGTTAGGGTTACCGTTAGGGTTAGGTTTATGGTTAGGGTTAGCAGCAATGTAGTTTTACTTTCTCTTACTCTGTCACCACTCGATGCTGAGAAAAAGCACACCATCTTTACCGTTGCAGCACTCCACCACGTTGACAATACATTCACTTAGACACAGAGAGTAGAACCGCACAGTGAGTAATGACTTTTGCTGAGTTCAAATCTAATGTGTCATGTCACAGCCATATCAAACACATTTCAACACAATGACAAAGAGAAAAATCACACTCAATGTCAGAGCAGACATGCACAATGTTTTAGCAGTGTTACAGTGTACAAACCACTCACACACATGTTCACTCCCTTCACAAACACTATGTTAACCAACTAATGTAATGTCAAATTAATCTCATCAATGTCACATTTCATTTACATTGCTTCCTGACTCACATATGTTGTGTCAAGAAACACACAGAATATCCCAATACCAAAGCACTACTCCACAACACTCAACAATAATGTCACACAGAATCTATCCACCTCAGAGCTTTATGGTGCAGTGAAATGAAAAAATAAAACTAAAAATGCACTCATAATGTGACTAAAATCACTCATGTTAGTAGTCTCATTATGGCACAGTGTATTCATCTTCTGATCCTGTGTTGCATGAAGTTACATACTGTTCTTATGCTAAAAATCCTGTCATTGTACTCAAGCACAGAAAGAAAGCACTGTCACCCACTCTCTAACTGCTGTTACAACCATTATCATGGTATCCTCAATCAGGCTCACTGTATACTCGCATATGCCATAGATGTACCTCATAGAAACACAACATTCACACATACTATGTCAGGACTCTAGTGTAGAGTCAGTTTCTCCCCCTCATATTATGTATAAGAACACTGTGGGATGTGGAGGAAGTGTTCATTTTTGCGTAAGTTTTAGAGCTAGTGTTACTGCTTGTGTTAGGATTGCAATAGTATTCTCATGAGTTTTCGGTTTCAGGTTTGTGTTAAGTTGAGGGTAGGGATAGAGTTAGGGTTAGGGTTAGGGTTAGGGTTAGTGTTAGGGTTAGGGATAGGTTTAGGGTTAGGGTTAGGGTTAGGGATAGGGTTAGCACCAATTTAGTTTTACTTTCTCTTACACTGTCACTGCTAGATGCTGAGAAACAGCACACCAACTTTACAGTTGCAGCACCCTACCATGTTGAGAATACATTCACTTAGACTAAGGGAGTAGTGTTGCACGTTCAATAAGGATTTTAGCTGAGTTCAAATCTAACGTGTCCTGTCACAGCATATAAAACACATTTCAGGACAATCAGAAAGTGAAAAAGCACTCTCAGTGTCAGAGCAGACACACACAATGTTTTTGTAGTGCTACAGAGTACAAACTACTCACGCACAGGTTCAGTCCCTTCACAAACACTATGGTAGCCAACTAATGTAATGTCAAATTAATCTTGTTCATGGGTAAATTTCATCTACATTGCATCATGACTCACATATGTTGTGTCAAGAAACGCACAGAATATCCCAATACCAAAGGGCTACTTCACAACACTCAACAATAATGTCACACAGAAACTATCAGCCTCAGAGATTATGGCACAGTAATTTAAAAAACTAACACTAACAATGCATTCATAATGTGATTTCCATCACTCACGCTAACGGTTTCATTAGAGCACAGTGTATTCACGTTCTGATCCTGTGTTGTATGAAGCCACGTATGTTCTTGTTCTCAAAATTCTGTTATTGTACTCAAGCAAAGAAAGAAAGCACTTTCACCCACTCTCTAACTGCTGCCACAACCATTTTCAAGGTATCCTCAATCATGATCAGGGTACATTTGCAAGTGCCATAGATGTACTTCATAGAAACACAACATTCACACATACTTTGTCAGGACTCTAGTGTAGTGTCTGTTTCTCCCTCTCATGTTAGTTGCAAGAACACTGTGGGATGAGGATGAAGTGTTTGTTTTAGAGTTAGTTTTAGTGCTAGTGTTACTGTTTGTGTTAGGATTGCGTAGTATTCCTATTAAGTTTCAGATTCAGTTTTGAATTAATGTAAGAATAGCGATAGGGATAGCGTTAGGGTTAGGGTTACGGTTAGCACCAATTCTTTATTACTTTCTCTTACTCTGTCACCGCTCGATGCTGAGAAAAAGCACACCATCTTTACCGTTGCAATACTCTACCACGTTGAGAGTACATTCACTTTGACAGAGAGAGTAGAATCGCACAGTGAATAATGACTTTTGCTGAGTTCAAATCTAATGTGACGTTTCACAGCAATATCAAACACATTTCAGAACAATGAAAAAGTGAAAAAGCACTCTCATTGTAAGAGCAGACACCCAAAATATTTTAGCCATGCTACAGTGAACGAACCACTCACACACAGGTTCACTCCCTTCACTATCACTATGTTACCTAACTTACCTAATGTCAGTTGAATCTCGATCAATGTCACATTTCATCTACATTGCTTCCTGACTCTCATATGTTGTGTCAAGAAACATACAGAATGTGCCAATACCAAAGCACTACTTCCCAACACTCAACATTAATGTAACACAGAAACTATCAGACTCAGAGCTCTATGACACTGTGATTTGAAAAACTGACACTAACAATGCACTCATAATGTGATTTCCACCACTCACGCTAACAGTTTCATTAGGGCACAGTGTATTCACGTTCTGATCCTGTGTTGCATGAAGTCACATACTGTTCTTGTTCTCAAAATACTGTCCTTGTACTCAAGCACAGAAAGAAAGCACTGTCACCCACTCTCTAATTGCCGTCACATGCATTTTCACGGTATCCTCAATCATGCTCAAAGTACACTCGAATGTGCCATAGATGTACCTCATAGAAACACAACATTCACACATACTATGTCAGGACTCTAGTGTAGTATCAGTTTCTCCCTCTCATGTTAGGTGTAAGAACACTGTGGGATGAGGAGGAAGTGCTCATTTTAATGTTAGTTTTAGAGCAAGTGATACTGCTTGTATTAGGATTTCAATAGTATTCTCAATAGGTTTCAGTTTCAGTTTTGCATTAAGTTGTGGATAGGGACAGGGTTAGGGTTAGATTTAGGGTTAGGGTTAGGGTTAGGGTTATGGTTACGGTTAGCACCAATTTAGTTTTACTTTCTCTTACTCTGTCACCGCTCGATGCTGAGAAAAAGCACACCATCTTTACCGTTGCAGCACTCTACCATGTTGAGAATACATTCACTTTGACAGAGAGAGTAGAATCACATAGTGAATAATGAAATTTGCTGAGTTCAAATCTAATGTGTCGTGTCACAGCAATATCAAACACATTTCAGCACTATGACAAAGTGAAAAAGCACTCTCAGTGTCAGAGCAGACACACACAATGTTTTAGCCATGGTATAGTGTAAGAACCACTCACACACAGGTTCACTCCCTTCACAAACACTTACATAATGTTAGTTGAATCTCGTTCAATGTCACATTTCATCTTACATTGCTTCCTGACTCTCATATGTTGTGTCAAGAAACGCACAGAATGTGCCAATACCAAAGTGCTACTTCCCAACACTCAATATTAATGTAACACAGAAACTTTCAGACTCAGAGCTCTATGACACAGTGATTTGAAAAACTAACACTAACAATGCACTCATAATGTGATTTCCACCACTCACGCTAACAGTTTCATTAGGGCACAGTGTATTCACGTTCTGATCCTGTGTTGCATGAAGTCACATACTGTTCCTGTTCTCAAAATGCTGTCATTGTATTCAAGCACGGAAAGAAAGCACTGTCACCCACTCTCTAACTACCCTCACACCCATTTTCCCGGTATCCTCAATCATGCTCACGGTACACTAAAATGTGTCATATTTTTACCTCTTAGAAACACAACATTCACACATACTATGTCACGACTCTAGTGTAGTGTCAGTTTATCCCTCTCATGTTAGGTGTAAGAACACTGTGGGAAGTGGAGGGAGTGTTTGTTTTAGTGTTAGTTTTAGTGCTAGTGTAACTGCTTGTGTTAGGATTGCAATAGTACTCTCATTAGGTTTCGCTTTCAGTTTTGCCTTAATTAGAGAATATGGATAGGGATAGGGATAGGTTTAGGGTTAAGGTTATGGTTATGGTTAGTTGTTAGAGTTAGCACCAATGTAGTTTTACTTTCTCTTACTCTGTCACTGCTCGATGCTGAGAAAGAGCACACATAATTTACCTTTGCAGCAGCCTACCAAGTGGAGAATACGTTCACTTAGACTGAGGGAGTAGTCTCACACATTAAATAAAGATTTGGCAAAGCCCAAATCTATCGTGTCCTGTCACAGCAATATCAAAAACATTTCAGCACAATGTCAAAGTGAAAAAGCACTCTCAGTGTCAGAGCAGACACACAATATTTTAGCAGTGCTACAGTGTACGAACCACTCACACACAGGTTCACTCCCTTCACAAACACTATGATAGCCAACTTACGTAATGTCAATTGAATCTCCTTCAATGTCACATTTCATCTACATTGCTTCCCGACTCACATATGTTGTGTCAAGAAATGCACAGAATATCTCAAAACCAAAGTGCTACTTCACTACACTCAACAATAATATCACACAGAAACTATCAGCCTCAGAGGTCTATGGCACAGTGATTTGAAAAAACTAACACTAACAGTGCACTCATAATGTTTTTTCCAACACTCATGCTAAGAGTCTCATTAGGGCACATTGCATTCACGTTCTGATCCTGTGTTGCATGAAGTCACATACTGTTCTTGTTCTCAAAATGCTGTCATTGTACTCAAGCATGGAAAGAAAGCACTGTCACCCACTCTTTAATTTCCTTCACACCCATTTTCACGGTATCCTCAATCATGCTCACAGTACACTCGCAAGTGCCATAGATGTACCTCATTGAAACAAAACATTCACACATACTATGTCAGGACTCTAGTGTAGTGTCAGTTTCTCCCTGTCATGTTAGGTGTAAGAAACTGTGGGAAGTGGAGAAATTGTTTGTTTCAGTGTTAGTTTTAGTGGTAGTGTAACTGCTTGTGTTAAGATTGCAATAGTACTCTGATTAGGTTTCCCTTTCAGTTTTGCGTTAATTAGAGAATATGGATAGGGATAGGGATAGGTTAAGGGTTAAGGTTATGGTTAGGGTTAGTTGTTATGGTTTGCACCAATGTAGTTTTACTTTCTCTTACTCTGTCACAGCTCGATGCTGAGAAACAGCACACACAATTTACCTTTGTAGCAGCCTACCAAGTGGAGAATACATTCACTTAGACTGAGGGAATAGTTTCACACATTAAATAAAGATTTTGGCTGAGTCCAAATTTTTCGTGTCGTGTCACAGCAATATCAAAAACATTTCAGCACAATGTCAAAGTGAAAAAGCACTCTCAGTGTCAGAGCAGACACACACAATGTTTTAGCCGTGCTACAGTGTATGAACCACTCACACACAGGTTCTCTCCCTTCACAAACACTGTGTTAGCCAACTTATGTATTGTCAGTTGAATCTCCTTCAATGTCAAATTTCATCTACATTGTTTCCTGACTCACGTATGTTGTGTATAAAAACGCAGAGAATTTCCCAATACCAATGCGCTACTTCACAACACTCAACAATCATATCACACAGAATCTATCAGCCTCAGAAGTCTATGGCACAGTGATTTGAAAAACTAACACTAACAATGCACTCATAATGTTTTTTTCCTCCAATCACGCTAAGAGTCTTATTAGGGCACAGTGTATTGACGTTCTGATCCTGTGTTGTATGAAGTCACATACTGTTCTTGTTCTCAAAATGCTGTCATTGTACTCAAGCACAGAAAGAAAGCACTGTCACCCACTCTCTAAATGCTGTCACATGCATTGTCACGTTATCCTCAATCATGCTCAGGGTACACTAAAATGTGCCATAGATGTACCTTTAGAAACACAACATTCACACATACTATGTCATGACTCTAGTGTAGTGTCAGTTTCTCCCTCTCATGTTAGGTGTAAGAACACTGTGGGAAGTGGAGGGAGTATTTGTTTTAGTGTTAGTTTTAGTGCTAGTGTAACTGCTTGTGTTCAGATTGCAATAGTACTCTCATTAGGTTTCGCTTTCAGTTTTGCCTTAATTAGAGAATATGGATAGGGATAGGGATAGGTTTAGGGTTAAAGTTATGGTTAGGGTTAGTTGTTAGAGTTAGCATCAATGTAGTTTTACTTTTACTTACTCTGTCACTGCTCGATGCTGAGAAAGAGCACACATAATTTACCTTTGCAGCAGCCTACCAAGTGGAGAATACATTCACTTAGACTGAGGGAGTAATCTCACACATTAAATAAAGATTTTGGCAAAGACCAAATCTATCATGTCGTGTCACAGCAATTTCAAAAACGTTTCAGCACAATGACAAAGTGAAAAAACACTCAGTGTCAGTGCAGACACACAATGTTTTAGCAGTGCTACAGTACACGAACCACTCACACACAGGTTCACTCCCTTCACAAACACTATGATAGCCAACTTATGTAATGTCAATTGAATCTCCTTTAATGTCACATTTCATCTACATTGCTTCCCGACTCACATATATTGTGTCAAGAAATGCACAGAATATCCCAATACCAAAGCGCTACTTCACTACACTCAACAATAATATCACACAGAAACTATCAGCCTCAGAGGTCTATGGCACAGTGATTTGAAAAACTAACACTAACAATGCACTCATAATGAGATTTCCACCACTCACGCTAAGAGTCTCATTAGGGTACAGTGTATTCACGTTCTGATCCTGTGTTGCATGAAGTCACATACTGTTCTTGTTCTCAAAATGCTGTCATTGTACTCAAGCACAGAAAGAAAGCACTGTCACCCACTCTTTAATTTCTTTCACACCCATTTTCACGGTATCCTCAATCATGCTAATGGTACACTCACAAGTACCTGAGATGTACCTCATAGAAACACAACATTCACACATACTATGTCACGACTCTAGTGTAGTGTCAATTTTTCCCTTTCATGTTAGGTGTAAGAAACCTGGGAAGTGGAGGAAGTGTTTGTTTTAGTGTTAGTTTTAGTGCTAGTGTAACTGCTTGTGTTAGGATTGCAATAGTACTCTGATTAGGATTCATTTTCAGTTTTGCGTTAATTAGAGAATATGGATAGGGATAGGTTTAGGGTTAAGGTTATGTTTAGGGTTAGTTGTTAGGGTTAGCACCAAGATAGTTTTACTTTCTCTTACTCTGTCACCGCTAGATGCTGAGAATCAGCACACCAACTTTACTTTTGCAGCAGCCTATCAAGTGGAGAAAACATTCACTTCGACTGAGGGAGTAGTCTTGCATATTCAATAAGGACTTTTGCTGAGTCCAAATCTAACCTGTCGTGTCACAGTAATATCAAAAACGTTTCAGCACAATGACATAGTGAAAAAGCACTCTCAGTGTCAGAGTAGACACACACAATATTTTAGCAGTGCTACAGTGTATGAACCACTCACACACAGGTTCTCTCCCTTCACAAACACTATGTTAGCCAACTTACATGTCAGTTGAATTTCCTTCAATGTCAAATTTCATCTACATTGTTTCCCGACTCACATATGTTGTGTATAAAAACGCAGAGAATTTCCCAATACCAAAGTACTACTTCACAACACTCAACCATCTTATCATACAGAATCTATCAGCCTCAGAGGTCTATGGCACAGTGATTTGAAAAACTAACACTAACAATGTACTCATATGTTTTTTCCTCCAATCACGCTAAGAGTCTTATTAGGGCACAGTGTATTGACGTTCTGATCCTGTGTTGCATGAAATCACATACTGTTCTTGTTCTCGAAATTCTGTCATCATACTCAAGCATAGAAAGAAATCACTGTCACCTACTCTGTAACAGCCGTCACAAACATTTTCACGGTATCCTCAATTATGCTCACGTTACTCTCGTAAGTGCCATAGATGTTACTCATAGAATCACAACATTCACACATACCATCTCAGCAATCTAGAGTAGTGTCATGTGAGGTGTAGGTATAGGGTGGGATGAGGGCGAAGTGTTTGTTTTAACCTTTGTTTTCGTGCTAGTGTTACTGTTACTGGTAGGATTGCAATAGTATTCCCATCAGGTTTCGGTTTTAGTTTTGAGTTAAGGTGAGGATAGAGATACGGTTAGGGTTACAGTTAGGGTTAGGGTTAGGTTTAGGGTTAGAAGCAATGTATTTCTACTTTCTCTTACTCTGTCAGAGCATGATGCTGTGAAACAGTACTCCAACTTTACTGTCGCAACACTCTACCACGTTGGGAATACATCCACTTAGACTGAGAGAGTATTCTCCCCCATTGTATAAGGACTTTAACTGTGTCCAAATCTGACGCTTCGTGTCACAGCGATATCAAACACATGTTTCAGCACAAGGATGTAGTGAGATAGTCTGTCTGTGGCACTGACCAAGCCCATTGAGGGGTGGAGCCATGGGCGGAGTGACCTGTGGAAGAAGGTCTGAGGGGAGCCAGGAAAGACTCTCTTTCTGGCTTGACGGGGACAAGAGAGGATCGGGTTGAATTTCCTGGTGTTCATCTGTCTAGGTTGTAAGTTATTTCTCCCTGAATAAACATCTATTCTGCCTATTTGCTTATCCTGATCCTTATTTATCGTGATATCTGGTGTCAGAATCAGATTTACCTGGGTTTCACCCAGGCTACCCCCTCCCCCACCTTCCCCAAGGGGCAGGTCGACTCACCACAGCTTTGGGACATTTGCCTCTTCCTTACTGCAAAGGAGATCTTTGCCACAAAGCAGACCTGAAGGCACTCACGGCTTAACATTTTTTGCCCATTTCCGCATGGGACTTTGCATTTGCGCAGAGCTGCTCAGTGGCACCCGCCCTTGGGCTCTCGGCTTGCACACGTTTCATCTTGTGTTCCAAGTAACTCCAAATGTCCCCTTTTAACAAAATTCTGCTTGCCAGAGTTTGTTAAGAGCAATTCTACAGGGACCCACGGTCCTGACACTCTGGTTGAGCACTGGCACAGAGGGTGAAGCCAACAGTCCACCCTACTTCGGAGACTTCTCGGAGCAACTTTGAACAAAGGAGACCTGACTATCCACACGGGACCACCTGTAATTTCCACAGGCTTGGTCTCTGACCCTGCCTCCAGTCCTCTGCTGGAGTCCTGGGCCCCTCCCAGAGATCTGCCTATCTCTGCGGGTCCACTCAGAGTTCCTGCAGGCAAGATCCTTGACCCCCAAATCCTGGCCTCTGCCAAAGAACGAGGTCTCAGCTGGAGAGTGCCAGTTTCCAGTGAGATCCCACTACCCTGCAAAACCTTCTCAAGTTCCAGCTCAGCCCTCATCCTCTTCTGCCAGCTATTGGCCAGAGCTATTGGCCAGAGGTCCACTGTGAGTACCTGCTGGTATCTTCTTCTGGATCCTCATCCTTGACCCCATCCCTGGATCCCTGTCTGCAGAGGAACCTCCTAGAGAGCATGGACCACAGAGAGCTACAGATATTAAATCTCAGACCCACATGAGCCCATCAGGGAAGTACCATAGAGAGAGTTGGGAGATACCACCAACACCTACTGGAAGAAGCTATGGGAAGAAGGCAATACAAGAGAACACCTAACAACAGAAAGACAAACATGACACCACCAGAATCTAGGGAATCTACACCAACTAGAATGGAACACAACAACAAAGCAGAGGAAGCAGAAGGGTACGACTTAAAAATTACCATCATAAAAATGATAGAGGCCCTCTAAGAAGACGTGAGAAAATCCCTTAAAGAAATGGAGGAAAAAATAAACAAAAAAAGTGGAAGAAATGAACAAATTCCTTAAGGAAAGTACAGAAAACCAAGACAAAACAATTAATCAGGTGAAGGAAACGGTTCAAGACTTGAAAACTGAAATTGAGAAAATAAAGGCAACACAAATGGAAGGAAAGCTGGAAATTGAAAAGCTGGGCAAAAAATCGGCAACCACGGACACAAGCATAACCAATAGAATTCAAGAGATGGAAGAGAGACTCTCGGGCGCAGAAGATAAACTAGAAGAAATAGATTCATCGACCAAAGAAAATCATAAATCCAACAAATCTTTAACACAAAACATCCATATAATGTGGGACACCATGAAAAGGCCAAACCTAAGAATAATAGGCATAGATGAAGGTGAGGAAACCCAGCTCAAAGGTGCTGAAAACATATTCAACAAAATCATCGAGGAAAACTTTCCAAATCTGAAGAAGGACATGCCCATGAAAGTACAAGAAGCATACCGAACCCCAAATAGGCTGGACCAAAGAAAAATGAACCCTCAACATATAATAAACAAAACACCTAGCATACAGAATAAAGAAAGAATATTAAGAGCAGGGTAGGAAAAAGGACAGGTAACATATAAAAGCAGACCTATCAAAATTACTCCTGACTTCTCCATGGAAACCCTCAAGGCCAGAGGGTCCTGGATAGATGTCCTAAAAGTATTAAGAGAACACAGATGCCAGTCTAGGCTACTATATCCAGCAAAACTCTCAATCAATATAGACAGAGAGAACAAGATATTTAATGACAAAACCAGATTTTCCCAATGTGTATCTACAAATCCAGCCCTACAGAAAGAATTGGAAGGAAAACTCCAACCCAAGAAAGGTAACTATGCCCACAAAAATGTAGGCAACAGATAATCCAACTACAGCAGAAACCAAGGGTGAAGCAGAACGAATATATTCACAATACCACTGCTAACATCAAACCTAAATCAAACAAGCATCAACAATCAATGGTCCTTACTCACCCTCAACATTAATGGTCTTAACTCACCTATATAAAGACACAGGCTAACAGAATGGATACGAAGACAGAATCCATCCTTCTGCTGCATACAAGAAACATATCTAAGCTTCAATGATAGACATTGCCTCAGGGTAAAGGGTTGGGAAAAGATTTTCCAATCAAATGGAAATAAGAAGCAAGCAGGCGTAGCTATCCTAATATCTAAAAAGTTAGACTTCAAACCAAAATTAGTCAAAAGAGATGAAGACAGTCATTTCATATTCATCTCAGGAGGAATCCATCAAGACAAAGTCTCAGTTCTGAACATCTATGCCCCAATACAAAGTCACCCACATTCAAAAAAGAAAGACTACTAAAACTCAAAGCTCATATAAAACCTCACACACTTATAGTGGGAGACTTCAATACACCACTCTCAACACTAGACAGGACCACAAATCAGAAACTCAACAAAGAAAAGAATTAACAGAAGTTATGTCTCAAATGGGGTTAACAGACATCTATAGAACATTCCATCCAAAGACAAAAGAATATGCCTTCTTCTCTGCTCCACATGGAACCTTCTCTAAAATCGACCACATACTAGGTGACATAACAACCCTCAAGAGATACAAGAGAATAGGAATAGTCCCCTGTATCTTATCGGACCACCATGCTTTAAAATTTGAATTCAACAACAACACAAAGAGCAGAAAACATGCAAACCCATGGAAACTGAACAATGTGCAATTGTACCACTCCTGGGTCAAAGAAGAAATAAAGAAAGAAATTAAGGACTTTCTAATATTCAACGAGAATGAGGACACAACATACCCAAACTTATGGGACACCTTGAAAGCAGTGCTACGAGGGAAGTTCATTGCACTAAGTGCCCATATGAAGAAAACAGAGGATAGTCCCATAAGAGAATTAACAGCGCAACTGAAAACCTTAGAACAGAGAGAAGCGAATTCACCCCGCAGGAGCAGACGCCAGGAAATAATCAACTTGAGGGCTGAAATCAACAAAATAGAAACCAGGAAAACAATACAAAAAATCAATGCAACAAAGAATTGGTTTTTTCAGAAAATCAACAAGGTAGACAAACCTTTATCCAAATTAACGAAAAAGCAGAGACTGAACATGCAAATTAACAAAATCAGAAATGAAATGGGGAACATAACAACAGACACAGAGGAAATCCAGACAATTTTCAGGTCATACTTTAAATACCTGTATTCCACAAAAATTGAAAATCCAAAGGAAATGGACAAGTTTCTGGATAACTATCACTTACCAAAATTAAATCAAGAACAGACAAACAACTTCAATAGACCTATAACCCGCAATGAAATAGAAGCAGTCATCGAAAGCCTTCCAACCAAAAAAAGTTCAGGGCCAGATGGATTCAGCGCAGAATACTACCAGACATTCAAGGTAGAACTAATACCACTACTCCTCAAACTGTTCCACAAGATAGAAACAGAAGGTTCATTGCCAATCTCTTTTTATGAGGCCACAATAACTTTGGTACCCAAACTTCACAAAGACACAACTAAGAAAGAAAACTACAGACCAATATCCCTGATGAACATCGATGCAAAAATACTCAATAAAATACTGGCAAACCGAATTCAAGAATACATCAGAAAAATCACCCACCATGACCAAGAAGGAATGCAGGGATGGTTTAATATACGAAAATCTATCAACGTGATCCACCATATAAACAAACAGAAAAAGAAAAACCATATGATTATTTCCCTAGATGCGGAAAAAGCCTTCGACAAAATTCAACACCATTTCATGATAAAGGTCTTGGAGAGGTCAAGGATAACAGGAACGTACCTAAACATAATAAGGGCAATATACAGCAAACCAATTGCCAACATCCAACTGAATGGAGAGAAACTTAAGCCAATTCCTCTAAAATCAGGAAGAAGACAAGGCTGTCCTCTCTCTTCATATCTCTTCAATATCGTACTAGAAGTTCTAGCTAATGGTGTAAGACAACAAAAGATCAAGGGGATCCAAATTGGAAAGGAAGAAGTCAAACTGTCTCTATTTGCAGATGATATGATAGTTTACATAAGCAACCCAATAAACTCTACCAGGGAACTCCTACAGCTGATAAACACCTTCAGCAAACTAGCAGGATACAAGATAAACTCAAAAAAATCAGTAGCCCTACTTTTTTCAGATGACAAAGAGGCAGAGAAAGAAATCAGAGAAATATCACCCTTTACAAGCCACAAGCAACATAAAGTATCTTGGTGTAATGCTTACCAAACAAGTAAAAGACCTATATAATAAGAATTTTGTGACTCTAAAGAAAGAAATTAAAGAAGATACCAGAAAATGGAAATACCTCCCATGCTCTTGGATAGGTAGGATAAACATAGTAAAAATGGCAATCTTACCAAAAGCAATCTATAGATTCAATGCAATCCCCATTAAAATCCCACCACAATACTTCACCGACCTTGAAAGGATAATAATCACCTTTATATGGAAAAACAAAAGACCCAGGATAGCCAAAACAACCCTATACAATAAAAGAACTTCAGGAGGCATCACCATTCCTGACTTTAAGCTCTACTACAGAGCTATAGATCTGAAAACAACCTGGTATTGGCATAAAAATAGACAGGTAGACCAATGGAATCGAATTGAAAATCCTGATATTAATCCACGCACCTATGAACATCTGATTTTCAACAAAACAGCTAAAATTATACAATGGGGCAAAGACAGCATCTTCAACAAATGGTGCTGGCACAATTGGATGGGTGTGTGTAGAAGACTGCAGATAGACCCATGTCTGTCGCCATGCACAAAACTCAAGTCCAAATGGATCAAAGACCTCAACATCAATCCAGCCACATTGAACCTCTTAGAAGAGAAAGTAGGAGGTACCCTTGAACAAATTGGTATAGGAGACCGCTTCTTGAACATAACTCCAGGGGCACAGACACTGAAAGAAACAATTAATAAATGGGATCTCTTCAAACTTAGAAGCTTCTGTAAGGCAAAAGACACAGTCGACAAGACCAAACGGCAGCCCACAGACTGGCAAAAGATTTTCACCAATCCTATAGCCAACAAAGGGCTGATCTCCAAAATATACAAAGAACTCAAGAAAGTAGTCAACAAAACACCAAATAACCCTATGAAAAAAATGGGGTACAGAGCTGAAGAAAGAATTCTCAATGGAGGAAATCAAGAAGGCTGAAAGACACTTAAGAAAATGCTCCACATCCTTAGCTATCAGGGAAATGCAAATCAAAACAACTTTGAGATACCATCTTACCCCTGCCAGAATGGCTAAAATTAGAAACACCAGTGATGACTTATGTTGGAGAGGATGTGGAGAAAGTGGAACACTCCTCCACTGCTGGTGGGAGTGCAAACTCATACAGCCATTTTGGAGATCATTATGGCGGTTCCTCAGGAAAATGGGAATTAGTTTACCACAGCACCCGGCAATCCTGCTGTTAGGCATATACCCAAAGGATTCACATCCATGCAACAAAGACATCTGTTCAACTATGTTCATAGCAGCACTATGTAATAGCAAGAACCTGGAAGCAACCTAGATGCCCCTCAATTGAAGAATGGTTAATGAAGATGTGGCACATCTACACAATGGAATACTACTCTGCAGAAAAAAATAATGGTATCTTGAAATTCACAGGCAAGTGGATGGCACTTGAAGAAACCATCCTGAATGAGGTAACCCAGTCACAAAAAGAGGAACACAGTATGTACTCACTCATATATGGATTTTAGACCACATGGCCAGATGTGAATTCTAAGAGATTCATATAAAGTCCCTCAGAGAACCATGAAGGGACAAGTCCCCCAGAGCTCAGGTGAAGTGGAGGAGGGTAGCGAATGGAGAGAGAAGTAGGAGAAAATGAGGGGGAGCAAAGGAATACATGTGCGACCATGAATATTGAGCCTGGTTAGGAATAGAAGATAGGAAAGAGAGAGAGAGAGACAGAGACAGAGAGAGAGAACATAAAAGAGGGAGCCAATATTGGTTTGAAGATAAAATTGAACACAAAGAAAGGTCGAGAGAACTATAAGACTGATCCCAACTAACAAGTTGAGCTTACGTGGAAAGGCTATCCTAAATGCCCTTCCCAGAGAGTGAGATCAACAACTAACTTCTCCATGGAGCCCTCAACTAATGCCTGTTGAAACAGGATCAAACACCCATACATAAACACTGAGTCGAACTAGAACCCAGATGCAGATGGAGAGGACAAGACCATGCGGCCGAAACACATACAGACAGCTTACCTGAACAAGGAGGAGCTAAGGGCCAGTAGACTGATAGCTGGGAAGCCAGCATGGGACTGACTCAGGCCCCCCTGATTATGGGTCTCAGCCAGGACTGAGCAGTCTAAGAGACCTCAGACAGTGGAGCCAGGATATATCCCTGGTTCACAAAAGAACTTTGTGAACATATCCCCCATGGAGGGATAACTGCCTTAATCTAGAGACAGGAGAGAAGCCCTAGTCCCTACTTCACAGGACCTGTCAGATCTACATGACCTCAACTGGATGGCACTCCCCTACATATGGAATTGGGGTGGGGGGATGGGAGGAGAGGGTGTTTAGAGTGCATGTGAGAGGGCAGAGAGGGTAAAAAGGGAGGGAAGGAGGGAGGGCTTGGGGGGAGGGAGCGAGGAAGGGAGGGAGATCCCTCCCTGGGGGATCGACATGTAAAATAATATATTAAATTAAAAAAAAATGCTTTGACTCCAAAATTTAAGTTGAAAGACAAGTTACCGAGGAAAAGGATTTCTATTTTTGTTTCCACAGAAAATGAAAAGATGTGGATTCCTTCCAGATTAATATGGTTTGATCACGCCAGACCACCTGAAACAGAGTACAAGCTGATCCTACATTCGAAACAGCTGGACAAAACAGCCATACAGACTACAGCCAGGATATCTGAATCTTCTTCGAATCCCCCAAGACAGTGCCCCTTACCAGCAGGAAGTAGTTTGGAAAGAACGACACCCAAATTCCCAAATATTGTGTATAAATGTTTGTTTTCATTTAATTGGACTGTTATATAAAATTTCAAAAAAAAGCTATTCTACAGGGAGCAGAATCAGAAGGATCGTCTGCTGCAGGACAATATTTGGTGGCACACTTCGAGGCAGAACCGGGATCAGATGGCCTCGGCGGCTAGGCGCTATTTGGTGACACACCTCCTGGCGTAACTACCAGAAGCTAAGATATAATACTAAAAGCATCAAAGTTCCAGGACAGCAGAATTACACCTAAGGGAATTGTAACATCCTTTGAAATTTAAGCTGATATAAAATCTGAGATAAATTGTTCCATAACTATGGCAGATAATTTTACTATGCAGAACTGTAGGAATTATTTTACTTCATATGTAGAAGGGATTTTAGCATAAGAAACTTATTACTGGACCAATATGTACTTTTATTTTGTAATAGCAATGGGTTTCATCATTAACATGATATTCTTAAAGAAATGGTTTGAGATTACAACAAACAATAAGAAACTTGTATAAACCATAGGAGACTTAGTAACAAGGATTCAAAATATTGAAAATGATGGTGTTGGCAAGGTGACAGGTAGAATTTGTTTCATGTCAGATACCTCAATAACCAGAACAAAAACAATGCAATACATTAACAAACTAAAGAAACAACTCTATTGTAAACTCCATTATGCCCTCACCCTAATACTAGATATGTAGGTAATTTCGTTCTCAATTTTCCTTTTCTTAGAACACACTTGTTATTCACTGTTTTGTATATAGTTTTGTATTAAGCCTAAATCTTTTCTTTAGACTAAAAGTGGAATTGTTGTGAGATAGTCCCTCTGTGGCACTGACCATGCCCATTGGGAGTGGAGCCATGGGCAGAGTGACCTGTGGAAGGAGGGCAGAGGGGAGCCAGGAAAGGCTCTCTTTCTGGTGTGACTCAGACAGGAGAGGATCGGGTTGAATTTCCTGGTGTTCATCTGTCTAGGTTGTAAGTTATTTCTCCCGGAATAAAGATCTATTCAGCCTATTTGTTTATACTGATCCTTATTTACCGCAATAAAGGACAAGTGAAAAAGCACTGAGTCCAAATCTGACGATTCATGTCAGAGCGATATCAAACACACGTTTTACTTCAATGAAAAAGTAGAAAAGGACCCTCAGTGTCAGAGCAGACACACAGAATGTTTTAGCAGTGCTCCAGTGTACGAACCACTGACACACAGACAACAGGTTCACTCCCTTCACAAACACATGGTTAGCCAACTAACATAATGTCATGTTTATCTCCTTCAATGTCACATATCATCAACAGTGTTTCCTCACTCACGTACTTTGTATCAAAAAATGTGCAGAATATCTCAATACTAAAGTGCTACTTCCCAACCCTCAACAATAATGTCACACAGAATCTATCAGTCTCAGAGCTTTATGGCACAGTGATTTGAAATTCTACCACTAAGAATTGCACTCATAATGTGATTTCCATCACTCACCCTAATAGTTTCATTAGGGCCCAAAGTGTTCAGATTCTGATCCGGTGTGGCATGAAATCACATACTGTTCTTGTTCTCGATATTCTGTCATTGTACTCAAGCACAGAAGAAATCACAGTCACACACTCTCTAACAGGCCTCACAAATATTTTCACGGTATCCTCAATCATGCTCACAGTACTCTCCAAGTGCCATAGATGTAACTCATAGAATCACAACATTCACGCATACTATCTCAGGAATCTCCAGTGTCAGATTATCCCTCTCATGGTAGGTGTAGGAACAGGGTGGGTTGAGGAGGAAGCATTTGTTTTAGCCTTAGTTTTAGTGCTAGTGATATTTATAGTGCTAGGATTGCAATAGTATTCAGTTTTGTTTTAATTTGAGGATAGAGATAGAGTTAGGGTTAGGGTTAGGGTTAGCATTAAGGTTAGGGTTAGCAGCAATGCAGTTTTACTTTCTCTTACTCTGTCACAGCATGATACTAAGAAACAGCACTCCAACTTTATCTTCTCAGCAATCTACCACATTGGGAATACATTCACTTAGACTGATAGTGTAGTCTCACACATTGAATAAGGACTTTAGCTGTGTCCAAATCTGACAATTCCTGTCACAGCGATATCAAACACAAGTTTCAGCACAAGGACAAGTGAAAAAGCACTCTCAGTGTCAGAGCAGACACAAACAATGTTTAAGCAGTGCTACGGGGTATGAACCACTGACACACAGACACACAGGTTGATTCACTTCACAAACACTATGTTACCCAACCAATGTAATGTCAAGTTTATCTCCTTCCAAGTCACATATCAACAACAGTGTTTCCTCCCTAACATACGCTGTGTCATAAAACATGCAGAACATCCCTGAAATAAAGTGCTACTTCGCAACCTTCACCAATAATGTCACACAGAATCTGTCAGCCTCAGAAATTTATGGCTCAGTGATTCGAAATTCTACCACTAACAATGCACTCATAATGTGATTTCCAGTGTGTTCATGTTCTGATCCGATGTTACATGAAATCACATACTGTTCTTGTTCTTGAACTTCTGTCCTTGTACTCAAGCACAGAAAGAAATCACTGTCACCCACTCTCTAACAGCTGTCACAAACATTTTCACACTATGCTCACCGTACTCTAGCAAGTGCCATAGATGTAACTCATAGAATCACAACATTCACACATACTATCTCAGGACTCTAGAGTAGTGTCAGATTCTCCCTCTCATGTTAGGTGTAGGAACAGGATGGGTTGAGGAGGAATTGTTTGTATTAGCCTTAGTTTTAGTGCTAGTGTTACTGTTAGTGGTAGGATTGCAATAGTATTCCCATCAGGTTTAAGTTTCAGTTTTGCATTAAAGTGAGGATAGAGATAGGGTTAGGGTTAGGTTTAGGGTTAGAAGCAATGTATTTTAACTGTCTCTTCCTCTGTCCCAGCATGATGCTAAGAAACAGCACTCCAACTTTACCGTCACAGCACTCTACCACATTGGGAATACATTCACTTAGACTGAGAGAGTAGTCTCACACAATGAATATGGACTTTAGCTGTGTCCAAATATGACGCTTCGTGTCACAGCGATATCAAACACAAGTTTCAGCACAATGACAAGTGACAAAGCACTCTCATAGTCTGAGCAGACAAACACAACGTTTAAGCTGTGCTACAGTGTATGAACCACTGATACAAAGACACATAGGTTCACTCCCTTCACAAACACTAAGTTAGCCAACTATAGTCAGGTCAAGTTTATCTCCTACAATGTCCCATACCATCAACAGTGTTTTCTCACTCACATACTTTGTGTCAAATAACGTGCAGAATATCCCAATACTAAAGCGCTACTTTCCATCCCTCGACAATAATTTCATCCAGAATCTATCAGCTTCAGAGCTTTTTGGCACAGTGATTCAAAATCCAACCACTAACAATGCACTCATAATGTGATTACCATCACTCATGCTAATAGTTTCATTAGGGCCCAGTGTGTTCACGTTGTGATCCCGTGTTGCATAAAATGACATACTGTTGTAGTTCTTGAACTTCTGTCCTTGTACTCAAGCACAGAAAGAAATCACTGTCACCCACTCTCTAACAGCTGTCACAAACATTTTCACACTATGCTCACCGTACTCTAGCAAGTGCCATAGATGTAACTCATAGAATCACAACATTCACACATACTATCTCAGGACTCTAGAGTAGTGTCAGATTCTCCCTCTCATGTTAGGTGTAGGAAAAGGATGGGTTGAGGAGGAATTGTTTGTATTAGCCTTAGTTTTAGTGCTAGTGTTACTGTTAGTGGTAGGATTGCAATAGTATTCCCATCAGGTTTAAGTTTCAGTTTTGCATTAAAGTGAGGATAGAGATAGGGTTAGGGTTAGGTTTAGGGTTAGAAGCAATGTATTTTAACTGTCTCTTCCTCTGTCCCAGCATGATGCTGAGAAACAGCACTCCAACTTTACCGTCACAGCACTCTACCACATTGGGAATACATTCACTTAGACTGAGAGAGTAGTCTCACACAATGAATATGGACTTTAGCTGTGTCCAAATATGACGCTTCGTGTCACAGCGATATCAAACACAAGTTTCAGCACAATGACAAGTGACAAAGCACTCTCATAGTCTGAGCAGACAAACACAACGTTTAAGCAGTGCTACAGTGTATGAACCACTGATACAAAGACACATAGGTTCACTCCCTTCACAAACACTAAGTTAGCCAACTATAGTCAGGTCAAGTTTATCTCCTACAATGTCCCATACCATCAACAGTGTTTTCTCACTCACATACTTTGTGTCAAATAACGTGCAGAATATCCCAATACTAAAGTGCTACTTTCCATCCCTCAACAATAATTTCATCCAGAATCTATCAGCTTCAGAGCTTTTTGGCACAGTGATTCAAAATCCAACCACTAACAATGCACTCATAATGTGATTACCATCACTCATGCTAATAGTTTCATTAGGGCCCAGTGTGTTCACGTTGTGATCCCGTGTTGCATAAAATGACATACTGTTGTAGTTCTAGAAATTCTGTCATTGTACTCAAGCACAGAAAGAAATCACTGTCACCCACTCTCTAACAGCCATCACAAACATTTTCACGGTAACCTCAATCATGCTCTCTGTACTTTCGCAAGTGACATAGATGTAACTTATAGAATCAAAACATTCACACATACTATATCAGGAAACTAGAGTAGTGTCAGTTTCTCCCTCTCATGTTAGTTGTAGGAACAGGGTGGGTTGACGGGGAAGTTTTTGTTTTAGCCTTAGTTTTAGTGCTAGTGTTACTGTTAGTGGTTGGATTGCCATAGTAATCCCATTAGTTTTCAGTTTCAGTTTTGCGTTAAGGTGAGGAAAGAGATAGGGTTAGGGTTAGGGGAAGGGTTAGGTTTAGGGTTAGAAGCAATGTATTTTACTGTCTCTTACTCTGTCCCAGCATGATGCTGGGAAACAGCACTCCAACTTTACTGTTGCAGCACTCTACCACGTTGGGAATACATTCACTTAGACAGAGAGAGTAGTCTCACACAATGAATAAGGACTTTAGCTGTGTCCAAATATGACGCTTCATGTCACAGCGATATCAAACACAAGTTATAGCACAACGACAAGTGACAAAGCACTCTCAGTGTCTCAGCAGACAAACACAATGTTTAAGCAGTGCTATAGTGTTCGAACCACTGACACAAAGACACATGGGTTCACTCCCTTCACAAACACTAAGTTAGCCAACTAAAGTCAGGTCAGTTTATCTCCTTCAATGTCCCATATCATCAACAGTGTTTTCTCACTCACATACTTTGTGTCAAAAAACGTGCAGAATATCCCAATACTAAAGTGCAACTTTCCATCCCTCAACAATAATGGCACACAGAATCTATCAGCCTCAGAGCTTTATGGCACAGTGATTCGAAATTCTACCACTAACAATGCACTCATTATGTGATTTCCATCACTCATGCTAATAGTTTCATTAGGGCCCAGTGTGTTCACGTTCTGATCCTGTATTGCATGAAATGACATACTGTTCTTGTTCTAGAAATTCTGTTATTGTACTCACGCACAGAAAGAAATCACTGTCAGCCACTCTCTAACAGCCATCACAAACATTTTCACGGTATCCTCAATCATGCTCACGGTACTCTCAAAAGTGACATAGATGTAAATTATAGAATCAAAATATTCACACATACTATATCAGGAATCTTGAGTAGTGTCAGTTTCTCCCTCTCATGTTAGATGTAGGAACAGGGTGGGTTGAGGGGGAAATGTTTGTTTTAGCCTTAGTTTTAGTGGTAGTGTTACTGTTAGTGGTAGGATTGCCATAGTAATCCCATCAGATTTCGGTTTCAGTTTTGCGTTAAGGTGAGGATAGAGATAGGATTAGGGTTAGGGGTAGTGTTAGGTTTAGGGTTAGAAGAAATGTATTTTACTATCTCTTACTCTGTCACACCATGATGCTGAAAAACAGCACTACAAGTTTACTGTCATAGCACTCTACCACATTGGGAATACAGTCACTTAGACTGAGAAAGCAGTCTCACACTTTAAATAAGGACTTTAGCTGTGTCCAAATCTGACGCGTCGTGTCACAGCGATATCAAATTCAAGTTTCATAACAATGACAAGTAAAAAAGCACTCTCAGTGTCAGAGCAGATACACTCAATGTTTAAGCAGTGCTACAGTGTAAGAACAACTTACACACAGACACACAGGCTCACTCCCTTCACAAACACTACATTAGCCACCTAAAGTCATGTCAACTTTATCTCCTTCAATGTCACATATCATTAACAGTGTTTCCTCACTCACATACTTTGTGTCAAAAAACACGCAATATCCCAATTCTAAAGCACAACTTTCTGTCCCTCAACAATAAATACACACAGAATCTATCAGCCTCAGAGTATTATGGCAAAGTGATTCGAAATCCTACCACTAAAAATGCACTCATAATGTGATTTCCATTGCTCATGCTAATAGTTTCATTATGGCCCAGTGTGTTCACGTTCTGATCCTGTGTTGCATGAAATCAAATACTGTTCTTGTTCATGAAATTCTATCATTGTACTCAGTCACAGAAAGAAAGCACTGTCAGCCAACCTCTAACAGCCGTCAAAATCATTTTCACTGTATCCTCAGTCATGCCCACTGTTCTCTCGCAAGTGCCATAGATTTAACTCATAGGATCTAAACATTCACAAATACTATCTCGGGAATCTAGAGTAGTGTCAGTTTATCCCTGTCATGTTAGTTGTAGGAACAGGGTGGGTTGAGGTGGAAGTGTTTGTTTTAGCCTTAGTTTTAGTGCTAGTGTTACTGTTAGTGATAGGATTGCAATAGCATTCCCATTAGCTTTCGGTTTCAGTTTGTGTTAAGGTGAGGATAGAGATATGGTTAGGGTTAGGTTTAGGGTTAGGGACAGAAGCAATGTATTTTTACTTTCTCCTACTCTGTCCCAGCCTGATGATGAGAAACGGCACTAAAACTTTACCATCACAGCAGTCTACCATACTGGGAATACATTCACTTGGACTGAGAGATCAGTCTCACACATTGAATAAGGACTTTAGCTGTGTCCACATCTGACGCTTCATATCACAGCGATATCCAACAGTTCCAGCACAATGACAAGTGAAAAAGCACCCGCAGTGTCAGAACAGACACACACAATGTTTAAGCAGTGCTACGGTGTACGAACCACTGACACACAGACACACAGGTTCACTCCCTTCACAAACACTACGTTAGCCAACTAATGTCATGTCAAGTTTATCTCCTTCAATGTCACATATCATCAACAGTGTTTTCTCACATATGTTGTGTCAAAAAATGCGCAGAATATTCGAATACTAAAACGCTACATTTCATCCCTCAACAATAATTTCACACATGATCTATCAGCCTCAGAGCTTTATGGCTCAGTGATCTGAAATTCTACCACTATGTATCACTCATACAGTGAATTCCATCACTCATGATAATACTTTCTTTGGGGCCCAGTGTGTTCACATTTTGATCCGGTGTTGCATGAAATCACATACTGTTCTTGTTCCCAAAATTCTGTCATTGTACTCAAGCACAGAAAGAAATCACTGTCACCCACTCTCTAACAGCCATCACAAACATTTTATCGGTATCCTCAATCATACTCACGTTACTCTCGCAAGTGCCATAGATGTAACTCATAGAATCACAACTTTCACACATACTATCTCGGGATTCTAGAGTAGTGTCATTTTCTCCCTCTCATGTTAGATGTAGGAACAGAGTGGTTTGAGAGGGAAGTGTATGTTTTAGCCTTAGTTTTAGTGCTAGTGTTAGTGGTAGGATTGAAATAGTATTCCCATTAGCTTTCAGTTTCGGTTTTTCGTTAATGTGAGGACAGAGATAGGGTTATGGTTAGAGTTAGGGTTAGGGATAGTAGCAATGTATTTTTACTTTCTCTTGCTCCGTCCCAACATGATGCTGAGAAACAGCAGTCCAACTTTACCATCGCAGCACTCTACCACGTTTGGAATACATTCACTTAGACTGCGAGAGCAGTCTCACACATTGAATAAGGAGTTTAGCTATGTCCAAATCTGACGCTTCGTGTCACAGCGATATCAAACACTAGTTTCAGCACAATGACAAGTGAAAAAGCACTCTCAGTGTCAGAGCAGACACACACAATGTTTAAGCAGTGCTACGGGGTATGAACCACTGACACACAGACACAGAGGTTCACTCCCTTCATAAACACTACTTTAGCCAACTAAAGTCATGTCAAGTTCATCTCCTTCAATGTCACATATCATCAACAGTGTTTTCTCACTCACATACCTTGTGTCAAAAAACACGCAGAATATCCCAATACTAAAGCGCTACTTTCCATCCCTCAACAATAATATCACATAGAATCTATTAGCCTCAGAACTTTATGGCTCAGTGATTCGAAATTCTACCTCTAACATTGCACACATAATGTTATTTCCAACACTCACGCTAATACTTTCATTAGGGCTCAGCGTGTTCACGTTCTGATCCTGTGTTTCATGAAATGTCATACTGTTCTAGTTGTCGAAATACTGTCATTGTACTCAAACACATAAAGAAATCACTGTCACCCACTCTCTAACAGCCATCACAAACATTTTCTCGGTATCCTCAATCATGCTCACATTACTCTTGCAAGTGCCATAGATGTAACTCATAGAATCACAACTTTCACACATACTATCTCGGGAATCTAGAGTAGTGTCATTTTCTCCCTCTCATGTTAGATGTAGGAACAGAGTGGTTTTAGAGGAAGTGTATGTTTTAGCCTTAGTTTTAGTGCTAGTGTTACTGTTAGTGGTTGGATTGAAATAGTATTCCCATTAGCTTTCAGTTTCGGTTTTTCGTTAAGGTGAGGATAGAGATAGGTTTCGGGTTAGAGTTAGGGTTAGTGTTAGAAACAATGTATTTTTACTTTCTCTTACTCTGTCCCAGCATGATGCTGAGAAACAGCACTCCAACTATACCATCGCAGCACTCTACCACGTTTGGAATACATTTACTTAGACTGCGAGAGCAGGCTCACACATTGAATAAGGACTTTAGCTGTGTCCAAATCTGACGCTTCCTGTCACAGCGATATCAAACACTAGTTTCAGCAAAATGACAAGTGAAAAAGCACTCTCAGTGTCAGAGCAGACACACACAATATTTAAGCAGTGCTACGGTGTACGAACCACTGACACACAGACACACAGGTTCACTCCCTTCACAAACACCACGTTAGCCAACTAAAGTCATGTCAAGTTTATCTCCTTCAATGTCACATATCATCAACAGTGTTTTCTCACTCACATACGTTGTGTCAATAAACACGCTGAATATCCCAATACTAAAGCGCTACATTCCATCCCTCAACAATAATGTCACACAGAATCTATCAGCCTCAGAGCTATATGGTACAGTAATTCGAAATTCTACCACAAACAATGCACTCATAATGTGATTTCCATCACTCACGCTGGTACTTTCACTAGGGCCCAGTGTGTTCACGTTCTGATCTGGTGTTGCATAAAATCACATACTGTTCTTGTTCTCGAAATTCTGTCATTGTACTCCAGCACAGAAAGAAATCACTGTCACGCACTCTCAAACATCCTTCACAATCATTTTCATTGTATCCTCAATCAAGCTCAAGGTACTGTCACAAGTGCCATAGATGTAACTGATAGCATCACAGCAATCACATATACTATCTCGGTTATCTTGAGTTGTGTCAGGTTCTCCCTCTCATGATAGGTGTAGGAACAGGGTAGGTTGAGGGGTAAGAGCTTTTTTTAGCCTTAGTTTTAGTGCTAGTGTTATTGTTAGTGGTAGTATAACAATATTATTCCCATTAGCTCTCGATTTCAGTTTTGCGTTAAGGTGAGGATAGAGATAGGGTTATGGTTATAGTTAGGGTTAGGGTTAGAAGCAATATATTTTTACTTTCTCTTTCTCTGTCGCAGCATGATGCTGAGAAACAGCACTCCAAATTGACCGTTGCAGCACTCTACCACGTTGGGAATACATTCACTTAGACTGAGAGAGCAGTCTCACACATTGAATAAGGACTTTAGCTGTGTCTAAATCTGACGCTTCGTGTCACAGCAATATCAGACACTAGTTTCAGCACAATTACAAGTGAAAAAGCACTCTCAGTGTCAGAGCAGACACACAATGTTTAAGATGTGCTACGGTTTAGGAACCACTGACACACAGACCACAGGTTCACTCCCTTCTCATGCATTACTTTAGCCAAGTAAGTTATGTCAAGTTTATCTCCTTCAATGTCACATATCATCAACAGTGTTTTCTCACTCACATACATCCTGTCAAAAAACGCGTAGAATATCCCAATACTAAAGTGCTACTTTCCATCCCTCTACAATAATGTCACACAGAATCTATCAGCCACAGAACTTTATGGCTCAGTGATTCGAAATTCTACCACTAACAATGCACACATAACATGATTTCCAGCACTCACGCTAATATTTTCATTAGGGCCATTGTGTTCACGTTCTGATCCTGTGATGCATGAAATGTCATACTGTTCTTGTTCTCAAAATTCTGTCATTGTACTCAAACACAGAAAGAAATCACTTTCACACACTCTCTAACAGTCATCACAAACATTTTCCCGGTATCCTCAATCATGCTCACGGTATTCTCGCAAGTGCCATAGACGTAACTCATAGAATCACAACTTTCACACATACTGTCTCGGTTATCTAGAGTAGTGTCAGTTTCTCCCTGTCATGTTATGTGTAGGAACAGGGTGTGTTGAGGGGGAAGTGTTTGTTTTAGCCTTAGTTTTAGTGCTAGTGTTACTGTTAGTGGTAGGATTGCAACAGTATTCCTATTAGCTTTCGGTTTCGGTTTTGCATTAAGGTGAGGATAGAGATAGGGATAGGATTAGGGTTAGGTTTAGGGTTAGAAGCAATATATTTTTACTTTCTCTTACCCTGTCCCAGCATGTTGCTGAGAAACAGCACTCCAACTGTACTGTCACAGCACTCTACCACGTTGGAAATACATTCACTTAGACTGATTGGGAAGTCTCACACATTGAATAAGGACTTTAACTGTGTCCAAATCTGACGCTTCCTATCACAGCAATATCAAACGCAGGTTTCAGCACAATTGCAAGTGAAAAAGCACTCTCAGTGTCAGAGCAGACACACAAAGTTCAAGCAGTGCTACAGTGTACGAATCACTGACACAGAGACACACGGGTTCACTCCCTTCACAAACACTACGTTAGCCAATTAAAGTCAGGTCCAGTTTATCTCCTTCATTGTCACATATCATCAAAAGTGTTTTCTCACTCACATACTTTGTGTCAAAAAACGTGCAGATTATCCCAATACTAAAGTGCTACATTCCATCCCTCAACAATAATGTCGCACAGAATCTATGAGCCTCTTAGCTATATGGTACAGTGATTTGAAATTCTACCACTAACAATGCACTCATAATGTGATTACCAGCACTCACGCTAATATTTTCATTAGGGCCCAGTGTGTTCACGTTATGATCTGGTGTTGCATGAAATCACATACTGTTCTTGTTCTCGAAATTCTGTCATTGTACTCAATCACAGAAAGAAATCATTGTCACCCACAGTCTAACTTCCTTCACAAACATTTTCACAGTATCCTCAATCATGCTCAAGATACTTTCGCAAGTGCCATAGATGTAACTCATAGAATCACAATATTCACACAAACTATCTTGGTTATCTAGAGTAGTATCATTATTTCCCTGTCATGTTAGGTATAGGAACAGAGTGGTTTGAGGGGAAGTGTATGTTTTAGCCTTAGTTTTAGTGCTAGTGTTACTGTTAGTGGTAGGATTGAAATAGTATTCCCATTAGCTTTCAGTTTCGGTTTTTCCTTAATGTGAGGACAGAGATAGGGTTATGGTTAGAGTTAGAGTTAGGGATATTAGCAATGTATTTTTACATTCTCTTGCTCCGTCCCAACATGATGCTGAGAAACAGCACTCCAACTTTACCATCGCAGCACTCTACCACGTTGGGAATACATTCACTTAGACTGCGAGAGAATCTCACACATTGAATAAGGAGTTTAGCTGTGTCCAAATCTGACGCATCGTGTCACAGCGATATCAAACACGTTTCAGGATAATGACAAGTGAAAAAGCACTCTCAATGTCAGAGGAGACACACAATGTTTCAGCAGTACTACAGTGTACGAACCACTGACACACAGACACACAGGTTCACTCCCTTCACAAACACTACGTTAGCCAACTAAAGTCATGTCAAGTTTATCTCCTTCAATGTCACATATCATCAACAGTGTTTTCTCAGTCACATACGTTGTGTCAAAAAACGCAAAGAATATCCCAACATTAAAGTGCTACATTCCATCCCTCAACAATAATGTCACACAGAATCTATCAGCCTCATAACTTCATGGCTCAGTGATGCGAAATTCTACCACTAACACTGCACTCATAATATGATTTCCATCACTCTCGCTTGTTCTTTAACTAGGGTCCAGTGTGTTCACATTCTGATCTGGTGTTGCTTGAAATCACATAGTGTTCTTGTTCTCAAAATTCTGTCAGTGTACTCAAGCACAGAAAGAAATCACTGTCACCCACTCTCTAACATCCTTCACAAACATTTTCGCGGTATCCTCAATCATGCTCAAGGTACTCTCGCAAGTGCCATAGATGTAACTCATAGCATCACAACATTCACAGACACTATCTCGGTTATCTAGAGTAGTGTCAGTTTCTCCCTGTCATGATAGGTGTAGAAACAGGGTGGGTTGAGGGGGAAGTGTTTGTTTTAGCCTTAGTTTTAGTGCTAGTGTTACTGTTAGTGGTAGGATTGCAATAGTATTCCCATTAGCTTTCGGTTTCAGTTTTGGGTTAAGGTGAGGATAGAGATAGGGTTATGGTTAGAGTTAGGGTTAGCGATATTAGCAATGTATTTTTACTTTCACTTATTCTGTCCCAGCATGATGCTGAGAAACAGCACTCCAACTTTACCATCGCAGCTCTCTACCACATTGGGAATACATTCACGTAGACAGAGAGAGCATTCTCACACATTGAATAAGGACTTTAGCTGTGTCCAAATCTGATCCTTAGTGTCACAGCGATATCAAACACTAGTTTCAGCAAAATGACAAGTGAAAAAGCACTCTCAGTGTCAGAGCAGATACACACAATGTTTAAGCAGTGCTACGGTGCATGAACCACTGACACACAGAAACACAGGTTCACTACCTTCATAAACACCCATTTAGCCAGCTAAAGTCATGTCAAGTTTATGTCCTTCAATGTCACATATCATCAACAGTGTTTTCTCACTCACATACGTTGTGTCAAAAAACACGCAGAATATCCCAATACTAAAGCACTACTTTCCATCCCTCAACAATAATGTCACACAGAATCTATCAGCCTCAGGACTTTATGGCTCAGTGATTCGAAATTCTACCACTAACAATGCACACATAATGTGATTTCCAGCACTCATGCTAATACTTTTATTAGAGCCCAGCGTGTTCACGTTCTGATCCTGTGTTGCATGAAATGTCATACTGTCCTAGTTGTCAAAATTCTGTCATTTTACTCAAGCACAGAACGAAATCACTGTCACCCACTCTCTAACAGCCATCACAAACATTTTGTCGGTATCCTCAATCATGCTCACGGTACTCTCACAAGTGCCAGAGATGTAACTTACAGAATCACAACATTCACACATACTATCTCAGGAATCTAGAGTAGTGTCAGTTTCTCCCACTCATCTTAGGAGTAGGAACAGGGTGGGTTTGGGGGGAAGTATTAGTATTAGCCTTTGTTTTAGTGCTAGCGTTTCTGTTAGTGGTATGCTTGCAATAGAATTCCCATTAGCTTTCGGCTTCAGTTTTTCATTAAGGTGAGGATAGAGATAGGGATAGGGTTAGCGTTAAGGTTAGGGTTAGAAGCAATGCATTTTTACTTTCTCTACCTCTGTCACATCATGATGCTTAGAAATGGCACTCTAACTGTAGCGTCGCAGCACTCTACCAGGTTGGGAATACATTCACTTAGACTGAGAGAGCAGTCTCACACATTGAATAAGGACTTTAGCTGTGTCCAAATCTGACGCAACGTGTCACAGTGATATCAAACACGTTTCAGGCCAATGACATGTGAAAAAGCACTCTCAGTGTCAGAGGAGACACACAATGTTTAAGCAGTGCTACAGTGTACGAACAAATGACACACAGACACACAGGTTCACTCCATTCACAAACACTACATTAGCCTACAAAAGTCATGTCAAGTTTATCTCCTTCAATGTCACATTTCATCAACAGTGTTTTCTCACTCACATACGTTGTGTTAGAAAACACAAAGAATATCCCAATACTAAAGTGCTACATTCCATCCCTCAACAATAATGTCACACAGAATCTTTAAGCCTCAGAGCTGTATGGTAATGTGATTCGAAATTCTACCACTAACAATGCACTCATAATGTGATTTCCATCACTCTCGCTAGTACTTTCACTAGGGACCAGTGTGTTCATGTTCTGATCTGGTGTTGATTGAAATCACATACTGTTCTTGTTCTCAAAATTCCGTCATTGTATTCAAGCACAGAAAGATATCACTGTCACCCACTCTCTAACATCCTTCACAAACATTTTCACGGTATCCTCAATCATGCTCACGGTACTCTCACAAGTGCCAGAGATGTAACTTACAGAATCACAAGATTCACACATACTATCTCAGGAATCTAGAGTAGTGTCAGTTTCTCCCACTCATCTTAGGAGTAGGAACAGGGTGGGTTTGGGGGGAAGTATTAGTATTAGCCTTTGTTTTAGTGCTAGCTTTTCTGTTAGTGGTATGCTTGCAATAGAATTCCCATTAGCTTTCGGCTTCAGTTTTTCGTTAAGGTGAGGATAGAGATAGGGATAGGGTTAGAGTTAAGGTTAGGGTTAGAAGCAATGCATTTTTACTTTCTCTTCCTCTTTCAAATCATGATGCTTAGAAATGGCACTCTAACTGTAGTGACGCAGCACTCTACCAGTTTGGGAATACATTCACTTTGCCTGAGAGAGCAGTCTCACACATTGAATAAGGACTTTAGCTGTGTCCACATCTGACGCATTGTGACACAGTGATATCAAACACGTTTCAGGACAATGACATGTGAAAAAGCACTCTCTGTGTCAGAGGAGACACACAATGTTTAAGCAGTGCTACAGTGTACGAACATCTGACACACAGACAGACAGGTTCATACCCTTCACAAACACTACTTTAGCCAACTAAAGTCATGTCAAGTTTTTCTCCTTCAGTGTCACATATCATCAACAGTGTTTTCTCACTCACATACGTTGTGTCAAAAAACACGCAGAATATCCCAATACTAAAGCACTACTTTCCATCCCTCAACAATAATGTCACACAGAATCTATCAGCCTCAGGACTTTATGGCTCAGTGATTCGAAATTCTACCACTAACAATGCACACATAATGTGATTTCCAGCACTCATGCTAATACTTTCATTAGGGCCCAGCGTGTTCACGTTCTGATCCTGTGTTGCATGAAATGTCATACTGTCCTAGTTGTCAAAATTCTGTCATTTTACTCAAGCACAGAACGAAATCACTGTCACCCACTCTCTAACAGCCATCACAAATATTTTGTCGGTATCCTCAATCATGCTCATGGTACTCTCACAAGTGCCATAGATGTAACTCATAGAATCCTAACTTTCACACATACTATCTCGGGAATCTAGAGTTGTGTCAGTTTCTCCCTCTTATGTTAGGTGTAGGAACAGGGTTCGTGGAGGGGGAAGTCTTTGTTTTAGCCTTAGATTTAGTGCTAGTGTTATTGTTAGTGGTAGTCTTGTAATAGTATTCACATTAGCTTTCGGTTTCAGTTTTTCGTTATGGTGAGGTTAGAGATAGGGATAGGGTTAGAGTTAGGGTTAGCGTTAGAAGCAATGTATTTTTACTTTCTCTTCCTCTTTCACATCATGATGCTGAGAAATGGCACTCCAAATGTAGGGTCGAAGCACTCTACCTCGTTGGGAATACATTCACTTAGACTGAGAGAGCAGTCTCACACATTGAATAAGGACTTTAGCTGTGTCCACATCTGACGCATTGTGACACAGTGATATCAAACACGTTTCAGGACAATGACATGTGAAAAAGCACTCTAAGTGTCACAGGAGACACACAATGTTTAAGCAGTGCTACAGTGTACGAACAACTGAAACACAGACACACAGGTTCAAACCCTTCACAAAAACTACTTTAGCCAACTAAAGTCATGTCAAGTTTTTCTCCTTCAGTGTCAGATATCATCAACAGTGTTTCCTCACTCACATATGCTGTGTCAAAAAATGCGCAGAATATCCCAATACTAACGGGCCACTTTCCATCCCTCAACAATAATGTCACACAGAATCTTTTATCTTCAGAGCTTTATGGATCAGTGATTCAAAATTCTACCTTTAAAAATGCACACATAATGTGATTTCCCCACTCATGCTAATAGTTTGATTAGGGCCCAGTGTGTTCACGTTCTGAACGGGTTATGCAAGAAATCACATACTGTTCTTGTTCTCGAAGTTCTGTCGTTGTACTCAAGCACAGAAAGAAATCACTGTCACCCTCTCTCTAACATCCTTCACAAATATTTCACGGTATCCTCAATCATGCTCACGGTACTCTCACAAGTGCCAGAGATGTAACTTACAGAATCACAACATTCACACATACTATCTCAGGAATCTAGAGTAGTGTCAGTTTCTCCCACTCATCTTAGGAGTAGGAACAGGGTGGGTTTGGGGGATTATTAGTATTAGCCTTTGTTTTAGTGCTAGCGTTTCTGTTAGTGGTATGCTTGCAATAGAATTCCCATTAGCTTTCGGCTTCAGTTTTTCGTTAAGGTGAGGATAGAGATAGGGATAGGGTTAGCATTAAGGTTAGGGTTAGAAGCAATGCATTTTTACTTTCTCTTCCTCTGTCACATCATGATGCTTAGAAATGGCACTCTAACTGTAGCATCGCAGCACTCTACCAGGTTGGGAATACATTCACTTAGACTGAGAGAGCAGTCTCACACATTGAATAAGGACTTTAGCTGTGTCCACATCTGACGCAACGTGTCACAGTGATATCAAACACGTTTCAGGACAATGACATGTGAAAAAGCACTCTCAGTGTCAGAGAAGACACACAATGTTTAAGCAGTGCTACAGTGTACGAACAACTGACACACAGACAGACAGGTTCATTCCCTTCACAAACACTACTTTAGCCAACTAAAGTCATGTCAAGTTTTTCTCCTTCAGTGTCACATATCATCAACAGTGTTTTCTCACTCACATACGTTGTGTCAAAAAACACGCAGAATATCCCAATACTAAAGCACTACTTTCCATCCCTCAACTATAATGTCACACAGAATCTATCAGCCTCAGGACTTTATGGCTCAGTGATTCGAAATTCTACCACTAACAATGCACACATAATGTGATTTCCAGCACTCATGCTAATACTTTCATTAGGGCCCAGCGTGTTCACGTTCTGATCCTGTGATGCATGAAATGTCATACTGTCCTAGTTGTAAAAATTCTGTCATTTTACTCAAGCACAGAACGAAATCACTGTCACCCACTCTCTAACAGCCATCACAAACATTTTGTCGGTATCCTCAATCATGCTCATGGTACTCTCACAAGTGCCATAGATGTAACTCATAGAATCGCAACTTTCAACATACTATCTCGGGAATCTAGAGTTGTGTCAGTTTCTCCCTCTCATGTTCGGTGTAGGAACAGGTTGTGTTGAGGGGGAAGTCTTTGTTTAAGCCTTAGTTTTAGTGCTAGTGTTATTGTTAGTGGTAGTCTTGTAATAGTATTCACATTAGCTTTCGGCTTCAGTTTTTTGTTAAGGTGAGGTTGGAGATAGGGATAGGGTTAGAGTTAGGGTTAGGGTTAGAAGCAATGTACTTTTACTTTCTCTTCCTCTTTCACATCATGATGCTGAGAAATGGCACTCTAAATGTAGGGTCGCAGCACTCTAACTCGTTGGGAATACATTCACTTAGAATGAGAGAGCAGTCTCACACATTGAATAAGGACTTTAGCTGTGTCCACATCTGACGCATCGTGTCACAGTGATATCAAACACGTTTCAGGACAATGACATGTGAAAAAGCACTCTCAGTGTCAGAGGAGACACACAATGTTTAAGCAGTGCTACAGTGTACGAACAAATGACACACAGACACACAGGTTCACTCCATTCACAAACACTACGTTAGCCTACAAAAGTCATGTCAAGTTTATCTCCTTCAATGTCACATTTCATCAACAGTGTTTTCTCACTCACATACGTTGTGTTAGAAAACACAAAGAATATCCCAATACTAAAGTGCTACATTCCATCCCTCAACAATAATGTCACACAGAATCTTTAAACCTCAGAGCTGTATGGTAATGTGATTCGAAATTCTACCACTAACAATGCACTCATAATGTGATTTCCATCACTCTCGCTAGTACTTTCACTAGGGACCAGTGTGTTCATGTTCTGATCTGGTGTTGATTGAAATCACATACTGTTCTTGTTCTCAAAATTCTGTCATTGTACTCAAGCACAGAAAGAAATCACTGTCACCCACTCTCTAACATCCTTCACAAACATTTTCACGGTATCCTCAATCATGCTCACGGTACTCTCACAAGTGCCAGAGATGTAACTTACAGAATCACAACATTCACACATACTATCTCAGGAATCTAGAGTAGTGTCAGTTTCTCCCACTCATCTTAGGAGTAGGAACAGGGTGGGTTTGGGGGGAAGTATTAGTATTAGCCTTTGTTTTAGTGCTAGCTTTTCTGTTAGTGGTATGCTTGCAATAGAATTCCCATTAGCTTTCGGTTTCAGTTCTTCGTTAAGGTGAGGATAGAGATAGGGATAGGGTTAGAGTTAAGGTTAGGGTTAGAAGCAATGTATTTTTACTTTCTCTTCCTCTGTCACATCATGATGCTCAGAAATGGCACTCTAAATGTAGGGTCGCAGCACTCTACCACGTTGGGAATACATTCACTAAGACTGGGAGTGCAGATACACACATTGAATAAGGCGTTTAGCTGTGTCGATATCTGATGATTCTTGTCACAGCGATATCAAACACAAGTTCCAGCACAATGACATGTGAAAAAGCACTCTCAGGGTCAGAGCAGACACACAGTGTTTAAGCAGTGTTACAGTGTACAAACCACTGACACACATTCACACAAGTTCAATCCCTTCAAAAATACAGCGTTAGCAAGCTTAAGTCATGTCAAGTTTATCTCCAACAATGTCACTTAACATCAACAGTGTTTTCTCACTCACATACATTGTTTCAAAAAACCCGCAGAATATCCCAATACTAAAGCGATACTTTACATCCCTCAACAATAATGTCACACAGAATCTTTCATCCTCAGAGCTTTATGGGTCAGAGATTCAAAATTCTACCTCTAACATTTCACACAATATGTGATTTCCATCACTCACGCTAATAGTATTTGAATGGCACAGTGTATTCACGTTCTGATCCTGTGTTGCATGAAATCACATAGAGTTCTTGTTCTGGAAATGTTGTAATTGTACTCAAGAACAGAACGAAAGCACTGTCACCCACTCTCTATCTACTGTCTCAAACATATTCACGGTATCCTCAATCATGCTTATGGTACACTCGCATGTGCCATAGATGTGACTCATAGAAACACAGCATTCACAAATACTATCTCCGGACTCTAGGGTAGTGTCAGTTTCTCCCTCTCATGTTAGGTGTAGGAAGATTGTGGGGTGAGGAGGAAGTGTTCGTTTTATCGTTAGTTTTTGTGCTAGTGTTTCTTTTAGTGTTAGGATTGTAATAGTATTCCAACTCCTTTTCGGTTTCAGTTTTGCATTAAGGTCAGGATAGTGATAGGGTTAGGGTTAGGGTTAGGGTTAGAGTTAGGGTTGGCTTAGGGTCAGAAGCAATGTAGTTTTACTTTCTCTTACTCTGTCACAGAACGATGCTGAATTACCGTCACAGCACTCTCACACTTCGAGAATGCACTCACTTAGAATGGAGAGTAGTCTCACAATTGAATAAGGATTTTAGCTGAGTCCAAATCTGACCCTCCGTGTCACAGAAATATCAAACTCGTTTCAGCACAGTGACAAAGTGAAAAAGCACTCTCAGTTTCAGAGCAGACATACACAAACATTTAGCAGTGCTACAGTGTACGAACCACTGACACACTGGTTCACTCCCTTCACAATCACTATGTTAGCCAAATAACGTAATGTCACATTTTTCTCGATCAAGGTCACATTTCATCTACATTGTTTCCTAACTCACCTACGATGTGTCCAAAACCACACAGAATATCCCAATACTGAAGCGCTACATCCCAACACTCAACAATAATGTCACACAGAATTATCAGCCTCAGAGCTTTGTGGCACAGTGAGTCGAAAGACTACCACTAACAATGCACTCATAATGTGATTTCCATCACTCACGCTAATAGTTTTATGATGGCACAGTGTATTGACGTTCTGATCCTGTGTTGCATGAAATCACATAGTGGTCTTGTTCTGGAAATGTTTTAATTGTACTCAAGAACAGAACGAAATCACTGTCACCCACTCTCTATCTGCCATTTCAAAATTTTCACGGTATCCTCAATCATGCTTATGGTACACTCGCATGTGCCATAGATGTGACTCATAGAAACACATCATTCACAAATACTATCTCAGGACACTAGGGTAGTGACAGTTACTCCCCCTCATATTAGGTGTAGGAAGAGTGTGGGGTGCAGAGGAAGTGTTCATTTTAGTGTTACTTTTTGTGCTAGTGTTTCTGTTAGTGTTTCAATTGTAATAGAATTCCAACTCTGTTTCAGTTTCAGTTTTGCGTTAAGGTAAGGATAGTGATAGGGCTAGGGTTAGGGTTAGGGTTAGAGTTACGGTTGGCTTAGTGTTAGGTTTAAGGTTATCAGCAATGTAGTTTTACTTTTTTTTACTCTGTCACAGAACGATGCTGAGTTACCATCGCAGAATTCTCACACTTTGAGAATGCACTCACTTAGAAGGGAGAGTATTCTTGCAAATTGAATAAGGACTTTAGGTGAATCCAAATCTGATGCTCCGTGTCACAGAAATGTCAAACTCTTTTCAGCACAGTGACAAAGTTAAAAAGCACTCTCAGTTTCAGAGCAGACATACACAACGATTTAGCAGTGCTACAGTGTACGAACCACTGACATACTGGTTCACTCCCTTCACAATCACTATGTTAGCCAAGTAACGTGATGTCACATTTTTCTCTTTCAATGTCATATTTCATCTACATTGTTTCCTAACTCACCTACGGTGAGTCCAAAGACACACAGAATATCCCAATATTAAAGCGCTACTTCCCAACACTCAACAATAATGTCAAAAAGACTTATCAGCCTCAGAGCTTTGTGGCACAGTGAGTCAAAAGACTACCACTAACAATGCACTCATAATGTGATTTCCATCACTCATGCTAATAGTCTTATGATGTCACAGTGTATTCACGTTCTGATCCTGTGTTGCATGAAATCACATAGTGTTCTTGTTCTGGAAATGTTGTAATTGTACATAAGAAGAGAACGAAAACACTTTCAGCCACTCTCTATCTGCCATCTCAAACATTTTCACGGCATCCTCAATCATGCTTATGGTACATTCGCATGTGCCATAGATATGACTCATAGAAACACAACATTCATAAATACTATCTCTGGACTCTAGGCTAGTGTCATTTTCTCCCTCTCATGTTAGGTATAGGAAGACTGTGGGTTGAGGAGGAAGTATTCGTTTTAGCCTTAGTTTTTCTGCTAGTGTTTCTGTTAGTGTTAGGATTGTAATAGTATTCCAACTCGGTTTCGGTTTCAGTTTTGCGTTAAGGTCAGGATAGTGATAGGGTTAGGGTTAGGGTTAGGGTTAGAGTTAGGGTTGGCTTAGGGTTAGGGTTAGGGTTGGCAGCAATGTAGTTTTACTTTCTCTTACTCTGTCAAAAAAGGATGCTGAGTTACCATCGCAGCCCTCTCACACTTGAGAATGCCCTCACTTAGAATGGAGAGTAGTCTTGCACATTGAATAAGGACTTTACCTGAGTCCAAATCTGACTCTAGGTGTCACAGAAATACCAACTCCTTTCAGCACAGTGAAAAAGTGAAAAAGCGCTCTCAGTTTCAGAGCAGACACACACAACCATTTAGCAGTGCTACAGTGTACGAACCAATGGCACTCCAGTTCACTCCCTTCACAATCACTATGTTAGCCAACTAACGTAATGTCACATTTTTCTCGTTCAATATCACATTTCATCTACATTGTTTCCTAATTCAACTACGATGTGTCCAAAAACACACTGAATATCCCAATACAAAAGTGCTACTTCCCAACACTCAACAATAATGTCACACAGAATTATGAGCCTCAGAGCTTTGTGGCACAGTGAGTCGAAAGACAACCACTGACAATGCACTCATAATGTGATTTCCATCACTCACGCTAATAGTCTTATGATGGCACAGTGAATTGACGTTCTGATCCTGTGTTGCATGAAATCACAGAGTGTTCTTGTTCTGGAAATGATGTAATTGTACTCAAGAACAGAACGAAAGCACTGTCACCCACTCTCTACCTGCCGTCTCAAACGTTTTCACGGTATCCTCAATCATGCTTATGGTACACTCGCATGTGCCATAGATGTGACTCATAGAAACACAACATTCACAAATACTATCTCAGGGGTTGAGCACTGGGACAGAGGGTGGAGCCAACAGTCCACCCTACTTCGGAGACCTCTCGGAGCAATTCCGAACAAAGGACACCTCACTATCCACATGGGACCACCTGTAATTTCCACCGGCTTGGTCCCTGACCCCACCTCCAGTCCTCTGCTGGAGTCCCAGGCCCCTCCCAGAGATCCGCCTATCTCTGCGGGTCCACTTGGAGTTCCTGCAGGCAAGATCCTTGACCCCCATATCCGGGCCCCTGCCAAAGAACGAGGTCTCAGCTGGAGAGTGCCAGTTTCCAGTGAGATCCCACTACCCTGCAAAACCTTCTCAAGTTCCAGTCCAGCCCTCGTCCTCTTCTGCTGGCTATTGGCCAGAGAGAAGCCTCCTAGAGAGCTTGGACCACACAGAGATACAGACATTGAATCTTTGATCCACATAAGCCCATCTGGGAAGGACCATAGAGAGAGGGAAGAGACACCACCAACACCTACAGGAAGAAACTATGGGAAGAAGGCAATACAAGAGAACACCTAACAACAGAAAGACAAACATGACACCACCAGAATCTAGGGAATCTACACCAACTAGAATGGAACACAACAACAAAGCAGAGGAAGCAGAAGGGTACGACTTAAAAATCACCTTCATAAAAATGATAGAGGCCCTCAAAGAAGATATGAGAAAATCCCTTAAAGATATAGAGGAAAAAACAAACAAAAAAGTGGAAGAAATGAACAAATTCCTTAAGGAAAGTACAGAAAGCCAAGAAAAAACAATTAACCAGGTGAAGGAAACGGTTCAAGATTTGAAAACCGAAATTGAGAAAATAAAGGCAACACAAATGGAAGGAAAGCTGGAAATTGAAAAGCTGGGCAAAAAATCGGAAACCACGGACACAAGCATAACCAATAGAATTCAAGAGATGGAAGAGAGAATCTCAGGCGCAGAAGATAAACTAGAAGAAATAGATTCATCGACCAAAGAAAACCATAAATCCAACAAATCCTTAACACACAATATCCAGGAAATGTGGGACACCATGAAAAGGCCAAACCTAAGAATAATAGGCATAGAGGAAGGTGAGGAAGCCCAGCTCAAAGGTGCTGAAAACATATTCAACAAAATCATCGAGGAAAACTTTCCAAATCTGAAGAAGGACATGCCCATGAAAGTACAAGAAGCATACCGAACCCCAAATAGGCTGGACCAAAGAAAAAAGACCCCTCGACATATAATAATCAAAACACCTAGCATACAGAATAAAGAAAAAATATTAAGAGCAGCGAAGGAAAAAGGACAGGTAACATATAAAGGCAGACCTATCAAAATTACACCTGACTTCTCCATGGAAACCCTCAAGGCCAGAAGGTCCTGGATAGATGTTCTAAAAGTATTAAGAGAACACGGATGCCAGACTAGGCTACTATATCCAGCAAAACTCTCAGTCAATATAGATGGAGAGAACAAGATATTCAATGACAAAACCAGATTTTCCCAATATGTATCTACAAATCCAGCCCTACAGAAAGTATTGGAAGGAAAATTCCAACCCAAGGAAGGTAACTACGCCCACAAAAATGTAGGCAACAGATAATCCAACTACACCAGAAACCTAGGGTGAAGCATAACAAATATATTCACAATACCACTGCCAACAACAAACCTAAATCAAACAACCATCAACAATCAATGGTCCTTACTCACCCTCAACATTCTTAACTCACCTATAAAAAGACACAGATTAACAGAATGGATACGAAGACAGAATCCATCCTTCTGCTGCATACAAGAAACACATCTTAGCTCCAAAGATAGACCTCAGGGTAAAGGGTTGGGAAAAGATTTTCCAATCAAATGGAAATAAGAAGCAAGCAGGCATAGCTATCCTAATATCTAACAAGCTAGACTTCAAACCAAAACTAGTCAAAAGAGATGAAGACGGTCATTTCATATTCATCTCAGGAGAAATCCATCAACACAAAGTCTCAATTCTGAACATCTATGCCCCTAATACAAAGCCACCCACATACGTAAAAGAAACACTACTAAAACTCAAAGCTCATATAAAACCTCACACACTTATAGTGGGAGACTTCAATACACCACTCTCAATACTAGTCAGGACCACAAATCAGAAACTCAACAAAGAAACAAAAGAATTAACAGAAGTTATGTCTCAACTGGGGCTAACAAACATCTATAGAACATTCCATCCAAAGACAAAAGAATATACCTTCTTCTCTGCTCCACATGGAACCTTCTCTAACATCGACCACATACTAGGGGACATAACAAACCTCAACAGATACAAGAGAATAGAAATAGTCCCCTGTATCTTATCGGACCACCATGCTTTAAAATTGGAATTCAACAACAATACAAATAGCAGAAAACCTGCAAACTCATGGAAACTTAACAATGTGCAATTGCACCACTCCTGGGTCAAAGAAGAAATAAAGAAAGAAATTAAAGACTTTCTAATATTCAACGAGAATGAGGATACAACATACCCGAACTTATGGGACACCTTGAAAGCAGTGCTACGAGGGAAGTTCATTGCACTAAGTGCCCATATGAAGAAAACAGAGGATAGTCACATAAATGAATTAACAGCGCAACTGAAAACCTTAGAACAGAGAGAAGCGAATTCACCCGCAGGAGCAGACGCCAGGAAATAATCAACTTGAGGGCTGAAATCAACAAAATAGAAACCAGGAAAACAATACAAAAAATCAATGCAACAAAGAGTTGGTTTTTTGAGAAAATCAACAAGATTGATAAACCTTTATCCAAATTAACGAAAAAGCAGAGACTGAACATGCAAATTAACAAAATCAGAAACGAAATGGGGAACATAACAACAGACGCAGAGGAAATCCAGACAATTTTCAGGTCATACTTCGAAAATCTTTATTCCACAAAAATTGAAAATTCAAAGGAAATGGACAAGTTTCTGGATAACTATCACTTACCAAAATTAAATCAAGAACAGACAAACAACTTAAATAGACCTATAACCCGAAATGAAATAGAAGCAGTCATCGAAAGCCTTCCAACAAAAAGAAGTCCAGGGCCAGATGGATTCAGTGCAGAATTCTACCAGACATTCAAGGAAGAACTAATACCACTACTCCTCAAACTGTTCCACAAGATAGAAACAAAAGGTTTATTGCCAATCTCTTTTTATGAGGCCACAATAACTTTGGTACCCAAACCTCACAAAGACACAAATAAGAAAGAAAACTACAGACCTGATGAACATCGATGCAAAAATACTCAATAAAATAATGGCAAACCGAATTCAAAAATACATCAGAGAAATCATCCACCATGATCAAGTAGGCTTCATCCCTGGATTGCAGGGATGGTTTAACATACGAAAATCTATCAACGTGATCCACCATATAAACAAACTGAAAAAGAAAAACCATATGATTATCTCCCTAGATGCAGAAAAAGCCTTCGATAAAATTCAACACCCTTTCATGATAAAGGTATTAGAGAGGTCAGGGATAACAGGAACATACCTAAACATAATAAGAGCAATATACAGCAAACCAACTGCCAACATCAAACTGAATGGAGAGAAACTTAAGCCAATTCCTCTAAAATCAGGAACAAGACAAGGCTGTCCTCTCTCTCCATATCTCTTCAATATCGTACTAGAAGTTCTAGCTAATGCTATAAGACAACAAAAGGAGATCAAGGGCATCCAAATTTGAAAGGAAGAAGTCAAACTGTCTCTATTTGCAGATGATATGATAGTTTACATAAGCGACCCAATAAACTCTACCAGGGAACTCCTACAGCTGATAAACACCTTCAGCAAACTAGCAGGATACAAGATAAACTCAAAAAAATCAGTAGCCCTATTTTTTTCAGACGACAAAGAGGCAGAGAAAGAAATCAGAGAAACATCACCATTTACAATAGCCACAAGCAACATAAAGTATCTTGGTGTAACGCTTACCAAACAAGTAAAAGATCTATATAATAAGAACTTTGTGACTCTAAAGAAAGAAATTAAAGAAGATACCAGAAAATGGAAACACCTCCCATGCTCTTGGATAGGTAGGATAAACATAGTAAAAATGGCAATCTTACCAAAAGCAATCTACAGATTCAATGCAATCCCCATTAAAATCCCACCACAATTCTTCACCGACCCTGAAAGGATAATAATCAACTTTATATGGAAAAACAAAAGACCCAGGATAGCCAAAACAACCCTATACAATAAAAGAAGTTCAGGAGGCATCTCCATTCCTGACTTTAAGCTCTACTACAGAGATATAGTTCTGAAAACAGCCTGGTATTGGCATAAAAATAGACAGGTAGACCAATGGAATCGAATTGAAAATCCTGATATTAATCCACGCACCTATGAACACCTGATTTTCGACAAAACAGCTAAAATTATACAAAGGGGCAAAGACAGCATCTTCAACAAATGGTGCTGGCACAATTGGATGAGGGTGTGTAGAAGACTGCAGATAGACCCATGTCTGTCGCCATGCACAAAACTCAAGTCCAAATGGATCAAAGACCTCAACATCAATCCAGCCACATTGAACCTCTTAGAAGAGAAAGTAGGAGGTACGCTTGAATAAATTGGTATAGACCGCTTC
>NW_026126199.1:0-82930 GCF_943737965.1 Phodopus roborovskii | reverse complement strand
CCCAAGGCCACCCCTGGTCCATTTCCCAAGGACTCCATTATGTGCAATGCTGATGGGACCCTTGGGTACACTGTGTATTTGTTTCTCTTGGCACTTTTGCACTTACTGTTCTCCCACCCAAAACTATTTTATTGAATCCTAGATACTTTGATGGCCTGGTTTATCCTGTGACAAAAAAAAAAAAAAAAAACCTCCATGGCTTTTTCTCCTTGAAGCATTCCACAAAACCACAGTGGGCATAGTAACCTTCTGCTCTTGTGCGCTGTGAGAGATGCAACTGAAACATAATATGTAAGATCTAACTTCACTGATGGAAAAAAGGTACAATGGAGCAAGGCACAAGTTTAATGACTTGAGCAGGCTGAACCTAGAAGGCAAGAAGGGTAAGGTATCATTAGTAAACAAGCCACAAACGGTGAGTAATGGCTAGCAGTACCTTTAACCAAAGGTTAGACAAAGGGAAGATTCTAAGTTCAAACCTGCAGCTCCCATACACTATCAAGCATCAATGTTAACTGACAGACAATACCCAAAAATGTTGGCAGGGATGTGCACCAACATTTACATACTACTGGAGTACAAATTGACACACCATTTTGTAAAATTGTTAGGCAGTACATCATTAAGCCAAATATAAGCATTCCTTACCATACAACAATTCCATTCCAATCTACTCAACAGACAGGCTCACATATGTTCACAAAAGGCACATGCAGTGTATTCATGGCAGCCTTACTCATTATACAAAAACGGCATAAAAGTAATCCCCTTGTCCATCAAACTTCAAGTGGATGAATATACTATCTTCCATTTAAACCATGGAAGCTGAGAAAGCACATTTTAACCACAAGCATGAAGCAGAGAACGAACAAGTGGGATGAGGACTTTTACTCTCAAAGCCCTCCCCCACTGATATACTTTCTCCAGCAAGGATGTGCCTTCACATAAAAAAGTGTTTTTGCATGTGTAACTGATACTGGATTGTGCAACAGAACATAATTAACACCTCAAAAGTCCCACCAGCACTCTTCTTTGCCTCCACACCAAAAGCAAGTTCTATTTTAACTATTGTTCCTCATTTGAAGCTCAAGTACATAAAACAATCCAGCATGGCTTTCTGCTCAACATTTAGACAAACTTTTTCTAGATTAGTTGAATTGACATGTCTTATAGATAGCCAGATAGAATAGTGTGGAAGCATCTAGAAATATCCACCTAAAAAGTAGGTAGATGAATTTGCTCTTTTTACTCCAAGGAATGAAAGAGCTTTCCTCTCTTTTTGCTTCTCCTTTTCATCAGGTAAGGAAGAAGGGAAGAAGGGCCTGCTAATATACACTGATCTCAGTATCCTTGACAGGGTCTAGGTAGTACTTCAGCTCCTCAAATGACTCCTCTGTTTTCTCCCAAACCTGGAAGAATCCAGGCTCCTTATAATATTTTATAAAGATAAGTTTAATTGGTTATAGGAAAATATAGACAAAAACTGAGGAAGGAACTAAGATATTAGACACCTTGGAAGTTATCTAAGGATAAATGGAGAGGAAAGTATGAAAAAAGTGCAATTCTTTGGATAATGTCTACATTAAGGAGCAGGAACAAAACTGAAAAGCAAGCCAAGAAAATCAATCAAGCATATTAGTTCGTAAACTCAATTTGGGAGTGTTTTACTTGAAGGGAAACTAAAATTTATGAAGCACATTGCTTGGTAGTTTTTGACAAATAATAACTGTCCATCTTCGTGGGGAAGAGTGTGATTCTTGGGCACAGCTATATATTGTGTATTGATCAAGTGAGTCCACAGGCTATTCATCACTGAAAACATTTATTAATGCTTTTTGAAAAGAGCATTATCCCTTTCTTTTAGCTATTTTGAATTATATAATATGATATTTTTAGTTAAACACCCTGTGTAATGGAGCACCAACAAGCATTCCATTCATCTGGATCCAACGTTGTACCCAATGTGCAATTCGTCATTTGTTTGATGCTCATGCTTCACCTACATCTGACCACTTTTTAAAACACTGATCTGAGTTGTATAACCATGCAAATATCAAGCAATAAAAATTGTATAAAATATTCATAATAAACTCTACCACATTTGGGTATATCTACAAGAATCTAGGTTACCATATGTAACAATCTTGATTATGAACAAAATGATTCTTAGAAACAGCTAGGTGACACAAATCTAGGCACACCTATGAAGGTTTTCCAGGGAGGTTAACTATAGTAGGGAAACACATCTGCAATGTGGGTACCACTCCATGGACTGGGGTACAGGACTGAAGGAAAAGTGAACTGTGTATCAGCATCATCTCTTTCTCTGCTTCCTGTAGGTGCAATATGACCTGCTACCACCATGCCTTCCCGCACCATGATGGACTGAACTGTGAACCAAAGATACCCTTCCTTAAGCTTTGACAGTATTTAAGCAACAGCAATGAGAATGGTAACTAATAAAGCACAGCACATAGATGCCTTTATATACATATTTACTGATGAGCTACTACTCAGCTTAGCCAAGATAGGAGATCACCACTGATATCCTTCAACAGATAAATAGCAAGGAAAAATGGTACCCATGCACACATTATTGTATTCAGCCATAAAGAAGAATGAAATTGTTCCATTTTAAGTAAGATTGATTAAACCAGCAATCTCCATGTAAAGTGAAATAACCCAGACTCAAAAAGACAATATGGCATGTGCCCTCTTATATACAAATCAATATTTAAATGGTTAAATAAATAGAAAGATAGATAAATGTACAATATGAAATTAGATAGGAGAGTGTGGGGGAAGAATGGGATTAATGGGGGAAGAAGAATGGAGAAAAACACAAATACTGCATGTTTTCTCTCATATGTAGCATTTAAATTTGAGTATGTGTGTATCTGTGTGTGACATAAACCAGAAGAAGATTCTTTGAAGAAAGGCAGGTGACAACAGAAGGGTAAAAGGTAGATGACAACAGAAGGGTATGGTAGGGAAAATGAGGAACTAGATATGAGAAATTACTATAGTGTGGGGATTGGAGACACATTTAGGACAGTAGTTGGTTCCACTCACTCTGGGCAGCTCACAACCTGCAACTTCAGTTCAAAGGGATCTGGTACCATCTTCTGGCCTCCAGGGGCAACTGCACCTCTATGCACATATCCCCACATACACGCACACACATACACCCATACGTAAAATAAAAATAAATCTTTAAAAATATTGATATGCAGGCATTAAATATCATAATGAAACCAGAAGTTTTGTGTGATAATTAAAAATTCATAGTGAAGTATATAATCTTAGGACCTACAAAATTGAGGCTTTGAAGTATGTGAATTAGTGTCTTCAACATGTAGTTTCTAATCACCTTAAAAACAAAATTTGTCTTCAGTGGATTCTTAGGATGTAACTCACCAGTAATATTGCCAAGATTTTAAAATCCACAAAACATATATTCTTTGAGATGTTCATAAGCTCCAAGCCACTCTTCCTTTTACTTTATGATTCATAACTCTAACAGTGTGTGTGCTCACTGAGTGGGAAGAAATGACAGGAAGCAGAGAGGTTGGCTTGCCCATTCATTCGTACGTGCGCAAGTGCTTTCTCCACCCACATTACTCCCAGGCAGTAATGACTAATGCTCAGGCATTAAATGTTGCCTATGAGTTATTACTAAATAAAAAAATGCACTCATAGGTGGTGACTGTCACCAGCTCTAAGCTATTCTAACCAAAAAATCCAGAGTCCTCCTCCTGGAGCTGTTAGCAGCACCCACACTCTCATTTAGTTCTCATGTCTTTAATTTCATGCATATTCCTTTTTACTTACTTGTGTGTATTGGGTGGGGGCATGTGTTTGCCACAGTGTATTGCAGCAGTCAGAGTCTCTGATGTCAGTTCTTACCTTCCACCTCATTTGAGACAGGGCATCTCTTTTGTTCACAAAAGTATCTGCTACAGAGTCAAGACTAGCTTGTCAGAAAACCTCTGAACATTCTCCTTTCCCTGCCTTCCATCTCGCCACATGAGTGTTCTATCATGACTAACTTTCTATGCAAGCAGTAGGACCTCAGTTTGAATCCCCAGTATTTGTGCAAAAAGCCAAGCATGGCTACACATCCCTGTCAGCTCAGTGCTGTTGGGTAGGAGGACAAAGACAGGAGGGTCACTGGGGTTTGCTTGCTGCCAGCCTAGATCTAAGGTTAGTGAGAAACCACACCCAAGGGAATAAAGTGGAGTGATAGAGCAGAACAGCCAATGTCCACATTGTCCTTTACAAGCCTCTGTGTATGCACAACTTCAACACACACACACACACACACACACACACACACACAGAGAGAGAGAGAGAGAGAGAGAGAGAGAGAGAAGATAACGAGGGGATTTTGTTTTTATTTTTATTTCTTTTTCTTTTACCACAAGTGGTTTGTGGAAAGGTGACAATATCACTCATCCATATAGGTGGGTAATAGCAGGACATTCATAGCTAGGCTATATGACAAGATAATTAAACAAGGATAGTACTGTCTCCAGTAAATCGATAGAAACTGATGAGAGAAGGTCTTAAACATACAGTGCACCTCTTTTTTCTGCCAAAAAATCCTAATAACCTCAAGATAATCAAAGCTAGCCCTCTCTCTACCAAGCCATGAGAGCAGAACTCCAGAAAGTCAAATCCTCGGATGTTCAGTTTCAGGTATTGCCTGGGTGGCCATTTCCTTCAGGTCACTTAGGTGTTAATTAAAACCAGGATCCTGCAGGTGCTCCTCCAAGGAGCTGATGGTCCACTTCTAACTCCTGCAGCCTCTCCCCCTCTAACCACTCACAAACAGCCAAATTCCCTGTTGCCTGGTAATAAGGGTCTACCTGAAAGCCAATATATAGTACAAATCTCATGTGGACTAAGCTACTTCCTCACAGTTCAGGAATTTCCCTTCCCAAAGAACCCTTAAAGAGCCGTCACTTCACTTGTCTTATTTATGGGACTCTTGCACTCCTGTCTTCTCTACAATTAACAGTTACCTTTCCTGAAGTTCAATTTGACTCATTGGCTTTCTCTCAGAGCTTCTTTTCTCCTCACTTCCCAATATGCAACTATGGGGCTGGGAGGGTTGTTCAGAAGTTAAGGGCTCCTATTGTTCTATACCTAATTAGCTCCCTGAACACACAGGGTGACTGACAGCCACCTGGACCTCTAGTTCTATGGGATCTGATAGCCTATTCTGGCCTTCATGGGTACCAGGCACTCATTGTATATATGCATGTACACAAACACTCAAATACAAAAGAAAAAATGAATCATTTTCTAAAAAGTATATGTAACTGTGAATGTGTCATGCCTTCATAATAAATAAAAAATTATAGCAAGAAAATTGTAGTATCTAAAATTAACAGTAGTGTGAGTTTATAGAAATTGAATTAAAACCAAATAGAAGAACAAAGCAAACATTAACAACATTCACACTGTTAAGAGTACTAATGTAGTTATAACTGCTGTCCTCACTGACACAGATTAAGGTGACATCAGAAGCAGGTTGTAAAAAGCAGATATGTGGCCCTGTATAAAGAGGAACTCAGAGGTGGCAGAGAACTACTATCCACAAACACATAAATACATAAAGAAAATGTGGGCCATATAGATAATGAAACGTGATCCGCTTTCAAAAAGAAGGAAATACTGTAACAACACACTGACCTGTAGGTCAATAAGCTAAAGGAAAGAAACCATCCACAGAAGGGCAAATAGGGCATGACTCACTTCTACATCACTTACACAAAGTATCAAACATAATTAAGTTTAGAGGCTGGAGATTCTGCCTCATGGGAATACAGTAGAGCAGTAGATGAGGACACCTAATGTCATCTTCTGGCTCCCATACACATGTACATACACCCAAGTGCCCTCATACACACAAGTAAATATAAACTATTAATAATAAACTCACAGAAACAGAAAGTGAGACATTATTTGTAAGTGGTGAGATCAGGGGAAGATGGAGTTACTACCTAGTAAGTATAAAGTTGCATTTGTTTATGCTCCTAAGTATCTTTTGCACAAAATGTTATTATATGACAATGAAAAGTGTTTTCAAAGCTGCAAAAGAAAAAACAAACAAAAAAAAAACACAAGTCACATATAAAGGAAAATGCATCAAAATAATAACTGATTTCTCAGTGGAAAATTTGAAGGCCAGAAGAGCCTGGAGCAATACATTCCAAGTCCTAAAAGACTGTGGCAGAAACCTAGACTAATGTACCCAGCAAAGCTATATGTCAAATTGAAGCAAAAAGAAAAATTTCAAATGACATAAACAGTCCACAAACATATCCAACAAAACTAAAGAAAATGCAGGAAGCATTATTTCAGGCTGACGAGAAAATGAGCATAGCCGAGAGACTATGGGGAAATAATATGAAGCTATAATTATTGAAACACAAAATGCCACTAAGAACACAAACAAAATCACCAAAAATTAACAGTACAAAAAATAACAGTATGATGACCATGATTGGCACACACATTTCAATAATAACTTCAAATATCAAAGGCCTCATTTCTCCAATCAAAAGACAAAGGCTGACTGGATGAATCAAAACACAAAATGCATCTGTGTGTTGTGTAGAAGAAACACATCTTAGTTTTAAAGACAGGTACTGCTGTAGAGTAAAAGCATGGACAAAAGTATTCAAATCAAATGGGAATAGTGAGCAAACTGGCATCACTCTCCTAATATCTGACAAACTATATCTAATCAGAAGAGATTAAAGACAGGAACTTCATTCTAATAAAGGGAACAGTTAATCAAGAAGACATTGCTATGTGAAATATATAGACCAAACTGAGTGCCCACATCGTAAAAACTCTTCTGCTGTATTTAAACACACAGATTAAAATCAGTCTATGAACATCTGTGGGTGATTTCAATACCCAAGTCTATTAACATCAATATAAAGTAATCATTTTCTCCAAAAGACAGGTCCTTTGAACAAAAATAAATAAATAATCGGGGTCCACTCAGAGTTCCTGCAGGCAAGATCCTTGACCCCCAAATCCTGCCCTCTGCCAAAGAACCAGGTCTCAGCTGGAGAGCACCAGTTTCCAGTGAGATCCCACTATCCTACAAAACCTTCTCAAGTTCCAGCTCAGCCCTCGTCCTCTTCCACCAGCTATTGGCCAGAGGTGAGTCTGGGCCCAATCGGGGCTGCCTGTCCCCTACAACCTCCTTTCCCCCCTCCCCCACCTGAACTCCCTGGGTTGGCCCCTGATCCTGCTGCTCCTGTCTCCAGTCCCCATCTAAAGCACCCTTGGAGCTCTGATACAGCCCCACCCATCCCCGCTGCCAGCCTACCCCCCCACCCTGTGCCCTACACCACCCACGGTCCTGCTGCTCTAGTTGAGCACTGGGACAGAGGGTGGAGACAACAGTCCACCCTACTTCTGAGAGTTCTCGGAGCAACTCTGAACAAAGGAGTCCTAACTGACCTCCTGGGACCACTCACCACCAGATTGGTCTCTGACCCCTCATCCATTCCTCTGCTGGAGTCCCAGGCCCCTCCCAGAGATCCTCCTATCTCTGCAGGCCCACTCTGAGTTCCTGTAGGCAAGATCCTTGACCCCAACATCCTGGCCTTTCACAAAGAACCAGGTCTCAGCTGGAGAGCGCCAGTTTCCACTGAGATCCTACTATCCTGCAAAACCTTCTCAAGTCCAAGCTCAGCCTCTGCCCTCTTCCGCCAGCTATTGGCCAGAGCTAATGGCCAATGGGCTTACATCTTCTGGATCCTCATCCTTGACCCCATCCCTGGATCTCTGTCTGCAGAGAAACCTACTAGAGAGCTTGGACCACACAGAGCTACACATATTGAATCTCAGACCCACATAAGCCCATAGGGGAAGTAACATAGGGAGAGGGGGGTTACACCAACAACACCTACTGGAAGAAGCTATGGGAAGAAGGCAATACAAGAGAACACCTAACAACAGAAAGACAAACATGACACCACCAGAATCTAGGGAATCTACACCAACTAGAATGGAACACAACAACAAAGCAGAGGAAGCAGAAGGGTACGACTTAAAAGTCACCATCATAAAAATGATAGAGGCCCTCAAAGAAGATGTGAGAAAATCCCTTAAAGAAATGGAGGAAAAAACAAAAAAAAAGTGGAAGAAATGAACAAATTCTTTAAGGAAAGTACAGAAAGCCAAGAAAAAAACAATTAACCAGGTGAAGGAAACGGTTCAAGGCTTGAAAACTGAAATTGAGAAAATAAAGGCAACACAAATGGAAGGAAGACTGGAAATTGAAAAGCTGGGCAAAAAATCAGAAACCACGGACACAAGCATAACCAATAGAATTCAAGAGATGGAAGAGAGAATCTCAGGCACAGAAGATAAACTAGAAGAAATAGATTCATCGAAAAAAGAAAATCATAAATCCAACAAATCCTTAACACAAAACATCCAGGAAATGTGGGATACCATGAAAAGGCCAAACCTAAGAATAATAAGCATAGATGAAGTTGAGGAAGCCCAGCTCAAAGGTGCTGAAAACATATTCAACAAAATCATCGAGGAAAACTTCCCAAATCTGAAGAAGGACATGCCCATGAAAGTACAAGAAGCATACCGAACCCCAAATAGGCTGGACCAAAGAAAAAAGACCCCTCGACATATAATAATCAAAACACCTAGTATACAGAATAAAGAATATTAAGAGCAGCGAAGGAAAAAGGACAGGTAACATATAAAGGCAGACCTATCAAAATTACACCAGACTTCTCCATGGAAACCCTCAAGACCAGAAGGTCCTGGATAGATGTTCTAAAAGTATGAAGAGAATACTTATGCCAGCCTAGGCTACTATATCCAGCAAAACTCTCAATCAATATAGATGGAGAGAACAAGATATTTAATGACAAAACCAGATTTTCCCAATATGTATCTACAAATCCAGCCCTACAGAAAGTATTGGAAGGAAAACTCCAACCCAAGGAAGGTAACTAAGCCCACAAAAAAGTAGGCAACAGATAATCCAACTACACCAGAAACCTAGGGTGAAGCAGAACAAATATATTCACAATACCACTGCCAACAACAAACCTAAATCAAACAAGCATCAACAATCAATGGTCCTTACTCACCCTCAACATTAATGGTCTTAACTCAGCTATAAAAAGACACAGGCTAACAGAATGGATACGAAGACAGAATCCATCCTTCTGCTGCATACAAGAAACACATCTAAGCTTCAAAGATAGACATTACCTCAGGGTAAAGGGTTCTGAAAAATTTTTCCAATCAAATGGAAATAAGAAGCAAGCAGGTGTAGCTATCCTAATATCTAACAAGTTAGACTTCAAACCAAAATTAGTCAAAAGAGATGAAGACGGTCATTTCATATTCATCTCAGGAGAAATCCATCAACACAAAGTCTCAGTTCCGAACACCTATGCCCCTAATAAAAAGGCACCCACATTCGTAAAAGAAACACTACTAAAACTCAAAGCTCATATAAAACCTCACACACTTATAGTGGGAGACTTCAATACACCAATCTCAACACTAGACAGGACCACAAATCAGATACTCAACAAAGAAACAAAAGAATTAGCAGAAGTTATGTCTCAACTGGGGTTAACAGACATCTATAGAACATTCCATCCAAAGACAAAAGAATATACCTTCTTCTCTGCTCCACATGGAACCTTCTCTAAAATCGACCACATACTAGGTGACATAACAAACCTCAATGGATACAAGAGAATAGGAATAGTCCCCTGTATCTTATCGGACCACCATGCTTTAAAATTGGAATTCAACAACAACACAAATAGCAGAAAACCTGCAAACTCATGGAAACTTAACAATGTGCAATTGCACCACTCCTGGGTCAAAGAAGAAATAAAGAAAGAAGTTAAAGACTTTCTAATATTCAACGAGAATGAGGATACAACATACCCGAACTTATGGGACACCTTGAAAGCAGTGCTACGAGGGAAGTTCATTGCACTAAGTGCCCATATGAAGAAAACAGAGGATAGTCACATAAGAGATTTAACAGCCCAACTGAAAACCTTAGAACAGAGAGAAGCGAATTCACCCCGCAGGAGTAGATGCCAGGAAATAATCAATGTGAGGGCTGAAATCAAAAAAATAGAAACCAGGAAAACAATACAAAAAATCAATGCAACAAAGAGTTGGTTTTTTTGAGAAAATCAACAAGATAGACAAACCTTTATCCAAATTAACGAAAAAGCAGAGACAGAACATGCAAATTAACAAAATCAGAAACGAAATGGGGAACATAACAACAGACACAGAGAAATCCAGACCATTTTCAGGTCATACTTTGAAAATATGTATTCCACAAAAATTGAAAATTCAAAGGAACTGGACAAGTTTCTGTATAACTATCACTTACCAAAATTAAATCAAGAACAGACAAACAACTTGAATAGACCTATAACCCGCAATGAAATAGAAGCAGTCATTGAAAGCCTTCCAATGAAAAAAAGTCCAGGGCCAGATAGATTCAGCTCAGAATTCTACCAGACATTCAAGGAAGAACTAATACCACTACTCCTCAAACTGTTCCACAAGACAGAAACAGGTTTATTGCCAAAAACTTTTTATGAGGCCACAATAACTTTGGTTCCCAAACCTCACAAAGACTAAGAAAGAAAACTACAGACCAATATCCCTGATGAACATCGATGCAAAAATACTCAATAAAATACTGGCAAATTGAATTCAAGAATACATCAGAGAAATCATCCACCATGATCAAGTAGGCTTCATACCTGGAACGCAGGGATGGTTTAACATACGAAAACCTATCAACGTGATCCACCATATAAACAAACAGAAAAAGAAAAACCATATGATTATCTCCCTAGATGCGGAAAAAGCCTTCGACAAAATTCAACACCCTTTCATGATAAAGGTATTGGAGAGGTCAGGGATAACAGGAACATACCTAAACATAATAAGAGCAATATACAGCAAACCAACTGCCAACATCAAACTGAATGGAGAGAAACTTAAGCCAATTCCTCTAAAATCAGGAACAAGACAAGGCTGTCCTCTTTCTCCATATCTCTTCAATATCGTACTAGAAGTTCTAGCTAATGCTATAAGACAACAAAAGGATATCAAGGGGATCCAAATTGGAAAGGAAGAAGTCAATCTGTCTCTATTTGCAGATGATATGATAGTTTACATAAGTGACCCAATAAACTCTACCAGGGAAATCCTACAGCTGATAAACACCTTCAGCAAACTAGCAGGATACAAGATAAACTCAAAAAACTCAGTAGCCCTACTTTTTTCAGACGACAAAGAGGCAGAGAAAGAAATCAGAGAAACATCACCCTTTACAATAGCCACAAGCAACATAAAGTATCTTGGTGTAACGCTTACCAAACAAGTAAAAGACCTATATAATAAGAACATTGTGACTCTAAAGAAAGAAATTAAAAAAGATACCAGAAAATGGAAAGATCTCCCATGCTCTTGGATAGGTAGGATAAACATAGTAAAAATGGCAATCTTACCAAAAGCAATCTACAGATTCAATGCAATCCCCATTAAAATCCCACCACAATTCTTCACCGACCTTGAAAGGATAATAATCAACATTATATGGAAAAACAGAAGACCCAGGATAGCCAAAACAACCCTATACAATAAAAGAACTTCAGGAGGCATCACCATCTCTGACTTTAAGCTCTACTACAGAGCTATAGTTCTGAAAACAGCCTGGTATTGGCATAAAAATAGACAGGTAGACCAATGGAATCGAATTGAAAATCCTGATATTAATCCATGCACCTATGAACACCTGATTTTCGACAAAACAGCTAAAATTATACAATGGGGCAAGGACAGCATCTTCAACAAATGGTGCTGGCACAATTGGATGAGGGTGTGTCGCCATGCACAAAACTCAAGTCCAAATGGATCAAAGACCTTAACATCAATCCAGCCACATTGAACCTCTTAGAAGAGAAAGTAGGAGGTATCCTTGAACAAATTGTTATAGGAGACCGCTTCTTGAACATAACTCGAGGGGCACAGACACTGAAAGAAACAATTAATAAATGGGACCTTTTCAAACTTAGAAGCTTCTGTAAGGCAAAGGACACAGTTGACAAGACAAAACGACAGCCCACAGACTGGGAAAAGATTTTCACCAACCCTATATCTGACAAAGGGCTGATCTCAAAAATACACAAAGAACTCAAGAAACTAGTCAACAAAACACCAAATAACCCTATTAAAAATTGGGGTACAGAACTGAAGAAAGAATTCTCAATGGAGGAAATCAAAAAGGCTGAAAGACACTTAAGAAAATGCTCCACATCCTTAGCTATCAGGGAAATGCAAATCAAAACAACTTTGAGATACCATCTTACCCCTGCTAGAATGGTTAAAACTAGAAACACCAGTGATGACTTATATTGGAGAGGATGTGGAGAAAGTGGAACACTCCTCCACTGCTGGTGGAAGTGCAAACTCATACAGCCATTTTGGAGATCAGTATGGCGGTTCCTCAGGAAAATGGGAATTAGTTTACCAGAGGACCCGGCAATCCCCCTCTTAGGCATATACCCAAAGGATTCACATCCATGCAACAAAGACATCTGTTCAACTATGTTCATAGCAGCACTATTTGTAATAGCAAGAACGTGGAAGCAACCTAGATGCCCCTCAACTGAAGAATGGTTAATGAAGATGTGGCACATCTACACAATGGAATACTACTCTGCAGAAAAAAATAATGGTATCTTGAAATTCGCAGGCAAGTGGATGGCACCAGACGAACTAGGATACAGGGTGTATTCTAAGAGATTCATATAAAGTCCCTCACAGAACTGGGAAGGGACAAGTCCCTCAGAGCTCAGGTGAAGTGGGGGAAGACAGCGAATGGAGAGAGAAGTAGGAGAAAATGAGGGGGAGGAAAGGAAAACCTGTGCGACCAGGAAGATTGAGCCTGGTTAGGAATAGAAGATAGGAAAGAGAGAGAGAGAGAGAGAGAGAGAGAGAGAGAGACAGAGACAGAGACAGAGAGAGAGAACATAAAAGATGGAACCAATATTGTTTTGAAGATAAAATTGAACACAAAGAAATGTCGAGAGAACTATAAGACTGCTCCCAGCTAACAATCTCAGCTTCCGTGGAAAGGCTATCATAAATGCCCTTCCCAGATTGTGAGATCAACAACTAGCTTGTCCATGGAGCCCTCAACTAATGCCTGTTGAAAATAGGAGCAAACATCCATACATGAACACTGAGTCGAACTGGAACCCAGAGGCAGATGGAGAGGACAAGACCACGAGGCAGAAGCACATAGAGACAGCTTACCTGAACAAGGAGGAGCTAATGGGCCCCCAGACTGATGGCTGGGAAGCCAGCATGGGACGGAATCAGGCCCCCCTGAATGTGGGTCTCAGCCAGAAGGACTGAGCAGTCTGAGGGACCTCAGACAGTGGAGCCAGGATGTATCCCTGGTGCACAAAAGGACCTTGCAAACATATCCCCCATGGAGGGATAACTGCCTTAATCTAGAGACAGGAGAGAAGCCCTTGTCCCTACTTCACATGACCTGTCAGATCTACATGACCCCAACTGGATGGCATTCCCCTGCACATGGAGTTGGGGTGGAGGCATGGGAGGGGAGGGTGTTTAGAGTGCATGTGAGAGGGCAGAGAGGGTAAAAGGTAGGGAAGGAGGGAGGGAGGGTTTGGGGGGTGGAAGGGAGGGAGGGAGGGAGAGGGAACTGGGATCGACATGTAAAACAATAAATTAAATTAAAAGGATGCTTTGACTCCAAAATTTGAGTTGAGGGACAAGTTACTGGGGAAAAGGATTTCTATTTTTGTTTCCACAGAAAATGAAAAGATGTGGATTCCTTCCAGACTAATGAGGTTTGATCATGCCAGACCGCCTGAAACAGAGTACAAGCTAATCCTACATTCAAAACAGCTGGACAAAACAGCCCTACAGACTACAGCCAGGATATCTGAATTTTCTTCGAATCCCCCCAAGACAGCGCCCCTTACCAGCAGGAAGTAGCTTGGAAAGAATGACGCCCAAATTCCCAAATATTGTGTATAAATGTTTGTTTTCATTTAATTGGACTTTGTTATAAAAATTAAATAAAATAAAAAAAATAAAATAAATAATCAGAAAAGCTGCAGAACTAATTGATATCATGTATCAAATAGAATTAACAGATATCTACAGGATATTGTATTCAAACACTAAAGAAACAGTCTGCTTAGCAGCACATGGAAGCAATTCCATGTTAGATTTTAAGCTTTCATATAACCATGGAAGTTAGGTGGAGAGTAAAGGATCAGTGGGCAGAGAGTTCACCCCAGGAAAGAGAAATAGAATAGTTATGGATGAGTGGCCTGGAATGGAAAAATCAAACAGAAAAGGGGAGGGAATAGTAGGGTAAAAAAAAAGACAGCTAAAAGTAAAGACCATTTTGAGGGGTTGTATGAAATCCAAATGGAATCACCAAAATTATAGGGGAGACAAAACCCCAACTAGACATTTCTCTCTGCCAAGTGGAACCTCTATTGTTATAAATGAGTAACATCTAGTTGAATTGTTGGTGAAAGAAACCCCATAGAAACCATTAAACAACTCAAGCTATTCCCAGGGGCAATGGTTGCTCTCAACAAACTGATGGAAAGGCCTTTTTGCTGATGACAACACCTACACATATCGCTGAGGACAAGTACATATCTCAGTGAACACCTACACATATTGCTGAGGACAAGTACATGTCTCAGTGATCACAGAGGAGTCATGCTGATGCCCAACTAGAGACTTCACCCAGATTGACTACTATTCACATTTCATTACTTTAGAATTTTTTTTTACTATATTGAACTTTCTTATTTATTGTCCTCTTTTGATTCTTTATTGTGGTTTCTGATTTTTGTTGGGAAGATCTGGGAGGATATGATGGAGGATAAACCACAACTGGAATACATTGTGTGAAAAAAGGTATTTTCAATAACAAGAATAATAACCAAGACAATAATAATAATAATAATAATAATAGCTCTCATCCTAAAACACAAAAGTTTACAAATTTAAAAAGATTGAAACCACATCTTATATCCTACCTAACCTCAATGCAATAAAATTTAAAATTATTAACAAAAATACAATCTCTAGTAAATACACAAACTCACAGAGATTAAATAGCTCATTACTGAATGTGGAATGGATCAAAAAAAGAAATTAAGTTTCTGGAACTGAATGAAAATGAAAACAAAATAAAAATTTGGGATACAATGAGAAAAATTCCTACAAGGGAAATTTATATATCTACATGCTTATATTAAAAAATCCAAAATGTATATGAAAAAAATCTATTTTCATCAAAGGAAAAACTTAAAAGAGCACAATCAATGGCTTAATCGTTTAAGTTAAATATTTTAAAAACTAAAACAAACCAAATGCAAACCCACTTGATTGCAACAAATAATAAAAATCAGAACAAAAATCAGTTAAATACAGAGAAAACAATATAAAGAATCAATATAAAAAAGGTCTGGTTTTTTTTTTTTTAAAGAAGATACACAAGATTGACAGAACTTTGGGCAATCTAACCAGAGGATGAGAACTCAATTTAACAGAATCAGAAATGAACAGAAAAAATTACCACAGACATTAAAGAAATTCAGAACATTATAAGGCAATATTTTTAAAAACATGTATTCCATTAAGCTGTAAAAGATAAAAGAAACACATAAATTTCAAGATTCAGCAAAACTACCAAAATTAAGCCAAGAAATCAACAATGTAAACAAATATATGACAAATGGGAGTAAATACTAATAAAAAAGCCTTCCAGCCAAAAAAAATTCAAAACCAGATGTCTGACAGCAGAATTATATAGACATTCAAAGAATATCTACAAACAGTACTTCTTAAACTACTTTTTTGGTTTTTATTTTTGTCTTATTTTTTCTTTTTTATTTAACTACTTTTTGTTTGTTTGTTTGTTTGTTTGTTGAGACAGGGTTTCTCTGTATTGCTTTGGAGCCTGTCTTGGAACTAGCTCTGTGGACCAGGCTGGACTCAGACTCACAAAATACCACCTGCCTCTGCCTCCCGAGTGCTAGGATTGAAAGTGTGCACCATCACGGCCTGGCTTTACTTTTTTTAAATTATTTTTTTATTTTAAATATTGATCCCAGTTCCCTCTCTCTCCAACCCCTCCAACCCCCCTCACCCCCACCCATCCCATTCCCCACACACTCCACAAGGTGGGTCAGGCCTTCCAGGAATTATCATCAAAATCTGTCAAGTAATTTGGGGTAGTGTCTAGGCCCTCCCTCTTGTCTCTACGTTAAGGGATTATCCCTCCATGGGGAATGTGCTCCCGAAGTTCTTTCCTGCACCAGGGATACATCCTGTTTCCACTGTCAGAGTCCCATAGACTGCCCAGGCCTTATAACTGAGATCCATGTTCAAGATGTCCTGGTCATTCACAGGCTTGTTTCTCTGCTATTAGTCTGGGGTCTATGAGCTTCCTCTTGTTCAGTTCAGCTGTCTCTGTGGATTTCTGTAGCCTGGTTTTGATCCCTTTGCTCATCACTCCTCCCTCTCTGCAAATGGATACCAGAAGTTTGGCTCAGTGTTTAGCTGTGGGTGTCTGCTTCTCCTTCCATCAGATTCTAGATGAGGGCTCTATGATGGCATATAAGTTAGTTATCAATCTCATTATCAGGAAAGAGTATTTAAGGTAGCCTTTCCACTGTTGTTCAAGTTGTTAGTTGGGGTAATCCTTGTAGGTCTCTGGACATTTCTCTAATGTCAGTTTTCTGGACATTTCTCTAGTGTCAGTTTTCTCTTCAAACCTATAATGGCTCCCTCTATTAAGAATAGAAATGGAAGGAGCATCAGTATCACTCTAATATCAAATCTGGATAAAGACACAACAAAAAAAGGAAACTACAAGATGATGTCCCTGGTGAAGAAAGACTTTAGTGTGACTATTCTCCAGTTTCTTCTTGTGGGCACTTAGTGCAGTGAACTTTCCTCTTGGCACTGCTTTCAGTGTGTCCCATAAGTCTGGGTATTTTGTTCTAGGAAGTCTTTAATTTTTATCTTTATTTCTTCCTTGAACCAAGAGTGATGCAATTGAGCATTGTTCAGTTTCCATGAGTTTATAGGCTTTTTGAAATTTGTGTTGTTATTGAATTCTAACTTTAAACCATAGCTATCTGGTAAGATACAATGGATTATTACAATTTTTATATCTGTTAAGGTTTGTCTTGTTGCAGCGTGCACTGAGCAGAAAGTATATTCTTTTGTGTTTGGATGGAATGTTCTATAGATGGCTATTAAAACCAATTGATTCATAACTTCTGTTTGTTCCTTTATTTCTTTGGAAAATTTCTGCCTAGTAGACCTATCCAATAGTGACAGAGGGGTGTTGAGGGCTCCCACTATAAATGTATGGGGTTTTATGTGTGATTTGAGTTTTAGTAATGTTTCTTTTACAAATATGGCTGCTTTTGTATTTGGGACATAGATGTTCAGAACTGAGAGTTCATCTTCATGGATTTTTCATGTGACAAATATGAAATGACCTTCTTCACTTCTTTTGATTAATTTTAGTTTGAAGTCTAATTTGTTAGATATTGGGATAGCTACATCAGCTTGTTTCTTAGGTCCATTTGAGTGGAAAATATTTTCCCAACCCCTTAAACTGAGGTACCATCTATCTTTGAAGTTGAAGTGTGTTTCTTTTATGCAGAAGAAGGATGTATTCTGTCTTCATGTCCACTCTGTTAGCCTGTGTTTTTTATAGGCAAATTAAGACCACTGATATTAAGGGATACTAATGACCATTGATTGTTGATTCTTGTTAGTTTTGGATTTGATGATGGTGGCAGTATTGTGAATGCATTCCCCACCCCCCTTTTTTGGTTTTGGTAATGTGCCTATGTTTTTATGAAGATAGCTAGCTTTCTTGGGTTGGAGTTCTCCTTCCAGTGCTTTCTGTAGGGCTGGATTTGTGGATAGGTATTGTTTAATTCTGGTTTTGCCATGGAATGTCTTGTTTTCACCATGGATTTTGATTAAAAACTTTGCTGGGTATAGTAGCCTAGACTGGCATCTGTGGACTCTTTGTATTTGTAGAACATCTATCCAGGACCTTCTGGCTTTCAGAGTTTCCATGGATAAGTCAGGTTCAATTCTGATAGGTCTGCCTTTACATGATGCTTGATCTTTTTCTATCACTGCTCTTAATGTTCTTTCTTTATTCTGTATGTTTGGTGTTTTGATTATTATGTGGCGAAAGGAATCTTTTTATCCATTCTATTTGGTGTTCTGTAAGCTTCTTGTATTTTCATAGGCATGTCCTTCTTTAGATGAGGAAAGTTTCCTTCTATGCTTTTGTTGAATGTTTTCTGTGTCTTTAAGCTGGACTTCTTCACCTTCTTCTATACCTATTATTTTTTAGGATTGGTCTTTTCATGGTGTCCCATATTTCCTGGATATTTTGTGTTAAGGATTTGCTGGATTTAATATTTTCTGTGGTCAATGAAACTATTTTATTTCCTCTACTGTATCCTCAACACCTGAGATTCTCTCTTTCATCTCTTGTATTCTGTTGATCTTACTTGCATCTGTAGTTCCTGATCGTTTGCCTAGATTTTTTTTTCATTTCCAGAATTCCCTTGGTTTGTATTTTCTTTATTGCTTATATTTCAGTTTTCAAGTCTTGAACTGCTTGAATTGATTTCTTCACCTGTTTGATTGTTTTTTTTTTTTTTCGTTTTCCTTGCTTTCTTTAAGAGATTTGTTGATTTCTTGCATTTTTTTGTTTATATTTTCCTCCATTTCTTCTATTTTTGTTTGTTTTTTCTTCCATTTATTTAAGGAAGTTTCTCATATCCTCTTTAAGGGCTTCTATAATTTCCATAAAATTATTTTTAATTGAAGGTTACTTTCTCCTGCTTCATCTGTGTTGGGATTTTCAGGTCTTGCAGGGATAGAATCCCTAGACTGTGGTGGTATCATGTTACTCTTTATGTTGTTGAATATGTTCTTATACTGTCATCTACCCATTACTTCCTTTAGTGGGTACAGGTGGGGCCTGTGAATCAGGAGATCTCTTTTCCTCCAATTGGTGTATGTGAGGCCTGTGTCTCAGATGCTTAATATTCCTCTCCCAGTGGGGGTAGTGTCAAGGCTCCAATGATGGCAGATGTAGGGCTGGATGGTTTGGGGTTGCCCCCACCCAGGTATCTGGGGATTTAGTGGGCATGAGAGGGTGACATGTCCCAGTAAAGTGTCTCTAACCAGGCAGAATGGGGCAGGAGAAGGCTAGCACTCACATCTCCTTGTACGGCTGGGGCCAAGGCTCTAGTGGCAGATGAAGTGATAGATAGTTTGTGGCTGCCCCCTGGTCTCTGGAAATTCAGTGGGTGGAAATGGGCAATGTACTCTTGGTCAAGTGCCTCCAAGGAGCACAAACAGAGACTCAAAAGTATTCAATAAAATGTCAGCCTATAGAATGGGAAAATATATTCACCAACTCCACATCTGGTAAAGAGCTGATCTCCAAAATACATAAAGAACTCAAGAATCTAGACAACAAAATACCAAAACTTCTTAACAGAATAAACTGAAATGGTCAAAAGGCATTTCAGGAATTGCTCAGCATCCTTAGTCATCAGGGAAATGCAAATCAAAATGACTCTGAGATTCCATCTTACACCTGTCAGAATATCTAAGATCAAAAACACTGATGACAACTTAATGCTGGAGAGGATATGGAGTAAGGGGAACACTCCTCCATTCCTGGTGGGAGTGCAAACTTGTACAACCACTTTGGAAATCAGTATGGTAGTTTCTTGGAAATTTGGGAAACAATCTACTCAAGACCCAGCAATATCACTCTTGGCATGTAAACCAAATGATAACCAGGCTATAATCCACAACCTTAGAGAAGCTAGATAAAAAGGGAGACTCTAAGAGGGGCACACATGGAGGGCCCTAGGAAGGGAAATTAGTTAAGATGTCGTGGGTAAACTGGAAGAAGGGGTAAAAGGAGGAAATTATAAATGGGAACATGGAGAAACAAGAAGACTGAGTTGGGGGAAGGACAGAGGAGAGAAATGAAAGAGGTATCTTGACAGAAAAAAAGCCATTGTGAGGTTAGAGAGAAACGTGGTGCTAGAGAAATTCTCAGGAATCCACAAGGATAACACAGCTAAGGCTCCTAGCAATAGTGGAGAGGGTTTCTGAACAGACCCTCTCTTTAATCAGATTAGTGATTACCCTGATTGTCATCATAGAACCTACAACCAGTAACTCATGGAAGCAGATGAAGTAACCCACAGCCAAACACTAGGCTAAGCTCCTGTGGTTCAGTTGAAGAGAGGAAGGAAGATCATATGAAGAAGAGGGGTCAAGACTATGATGGGGAAAACCACAGAAACACCTGACCTGTTCTAGAGGGAGCTCTCAGACTATGGACTGACAGCTGCATGGGACCAAACTAGGCCATCTAAATGTATGTAACAGTTATGTGGCTTGATATGCCAGGGAGTGCCTGGCAGTGGCACCAAAATATATCTCAGGGGCATGAACTGGTTTTCTGTATCCCATTTCCTATGTTCGGACACCATGCTGAGCTTTGATATGAAGTCATCATGCCTCAACTTGGTATGCCAGCCTTTGTTGACTCCCCAAGGAAGGTCTTAACCACTGCGATGAGTAGATGGGGGTGGGAGGGTGAGGGGGGCAGGAGAAAGGGAGGGAAGGAGAGGTGGGTTTGGTATATAAAATAAAAAATAAATTTTTTAAATAAAAAATATTCACTAAAATATTTGCAAACAGAATGCAGACATACATCAAAAATATTATCCACCATGACCATATTGACTTTAGCCCTGAAATGCAGGGATGATTCCACATGCACAAGTCAGTAAATGTAATAAGCCACATAAATGGACTTATGAACAATAATTACATGTTAATCTCAATAGATGCAGAAAAAGCATTTGAAATAATAAAAATACTAGATAATGTATGGCTAGAGGGATCAAAATAAAAACCAACAGCCAGAACCACCCCCAATAGGGGGAAAAGCTGAAACAACCTCATTTAAATCAGAAACAAGACAGATGTCTATTATCCCTGCTTCTTTACAATATTCATCTCAATATACTAGCTGGAGCCATAAGGCAAGAGAAGGAAATTAATGAAATACAAACAGGAAAAAAAGTTAAATTATACCTATTTGCAGATGATATGATACTACACATTAGAGATTCCAAAATTTCTGCCAAAAGAATTCAAAAAATAATGAACAAACTATGCAATGTTGCAGGGAACAGACTCATCTTGAACAAGAGCATAAGAAGCTCACATTTGAGTTGTTGCTCATGGATGTCTAAGAGATTCTCAAAGCGTTACTGACTATTTTTATTATCTTTGTCTGACTATTTTTATTATCTTTGTTCCATCCCACAGGGGAAGGTGAGTCCCTATTACTGAAGACACCATGTATTTCAGAAACAGGGCTCAAAGACCCTTGAATTGGAACTGATATGAAAGGCCCCTCCCTAAGGACTAGCTTTCATGTTACTCAGAGGCTCTATGCAAGCTTTCAAAAGGAGGAAGTAATCAACAGTCCTACATAGCTATAAAATCTAGGAACCACAACAACGACCAGCATGGCATGAGAACCCGGAGTGTTCAGTGGTGGAAAGTATTCAACAGCTCTCTAATTGGTCTTAAGACTCACTTAACAAGAGAGAAATAATGCCAGGTACTGGAAACCTAGCCAGCTATCCAGGGCTAGTGCAGTCACAGATCCTGGAGAAGAACCCACAACTGCTGCTTCATTAAACCATATAGTCTAAATATTTGTTCTTATACACACATATAAGTATAGTCCTCAGCCTTCATCAAGGAGACTTCTCTGTGAAACAGCCGGAGACCATTACAGACCCACAACCAATTAAAATGCAGAATTGTGGGGCCTAGTCCCAATGGATACATCTACAAAACAATCTCTACATCCAAGCCTCAGGAGAAATTGCAGAATAAAAGAATAAAAGGGAGCAGAATGACTATATAAGATGAGCAATCAGGGAGTTTGCTGTGGGCTTGTGTCTCCTAGCAATGTCAGAAGCTACAAACATAAAGTCTCACCAACATGGCTGTGTAAACATGTGCTGAATAAGGACAATAATAGACATACCAATGTGGGTAGGAGAATGCCCACAGGGCCACAACCCTACACAAACAACTATGTAAAATCAAGCAATGCTAAGAGTGGGAGAAATAATCTTCCCCAGGAAAGAGCACATCAATTAGTTAAACAATATCAAATGGTCATATCAGAACATACATTTTACAGACTGAGCAGGGTAAATTTAGGAATATATATATATATATATATATATATATATATATATATATATGTGTGTGTGTGTGTGTGTGTGTGTGTGTATGTATGTATATATATATAAAGTATGCCATATATATAAAAGTATGCCATAAATTTGTAATTATCAAGAAGTGTATGGGAGCATTTGGAGGTAGAAAAGGGGAGGAGAAAATGATGTAACTCTATTATACTCTCAAAAAAGGAAAGAAAATATTTATGAAAATGGGCCAAACTCAGGATCACAAGCAATATATACTTGAACCTTTCTCCTAATACAAGTTTTCTTAGAAATTAGTAGTTTAGGCCTTCATTGTTTTTACTTGGCCTCACATATGTGTCATTCCCTCTGCTGCCTTCCTACCCTTCTTGTTAACATGGATCCACCACTTAACACTCTGGACTTCATTTTATAATGTCACTGCTATGGCTTCAGTTTGCCACTGAATATTCCTGACTGAACATTTTACCCATCCTTGAGTCACTCCTATCCTTCAACAATGTTTTCTTTCTTCCAGTTGACTATGAAAGTCAACCTCCCCTAAGCAACCTGAAGATTGTACAAAGAAATGCTCTCTGTACATCGATTTAGCAGGGTATAATCTCCTAATGGTCCCATTTTAAAATAAAGTATCTATGCAAATCAGCATGCATACACAATTTCTACTTGCTTAGGAAGTCAGTGGAGGAGGTAAAAGACTGATTCTCTCTTCTGTGCTTAAGTTCACAGCAAATTAACTTGCTTCTTGCTTTTACAAGATAGCTAATCTTCTTTTTAGCTTGCATGGCTAAGTAATGTATTTAAAATGGTATACCACAAAAGACTGAATAAGTATTTCATTTCTAAGCATATTTCTCCTCTTAAGTTTTCCAAATCTTTCATTTCCATAGTCCAACACATAAGAGTTTGCCTTTCCTCAGTAATGAGGAATGGCAAGTGGATTCAAAGGAATCTATAAGTGTTGCATATGACTAGATATACGGTAAGACTATGCTGAAGGTATGAAAGTAAATGGCAGCAGGGTTATAGAGGTTCGATGCTTACTGTATGTATTGGTTACTCACCTCAAAGGGAGAATGAGTACAATTTCAGACCACAGTCCATCATGGGGAGGAAGGCATGACAGCAGGAGCAGGAAGCTGGCTGGGCACACTACATTCACAGCCAAGCAGCAGAGAATGAAAAGGGAGTGGGACCAAGCTTTAAAACTTCTAGGTCTGTCCTCAAGGCGGGCCTCCTATGAGCCACTTCCTTTAGCAAAGATCCACCTCCAAAAGGTACCACACATTTTTGGAAGATGCCTCCAGCTAAGGAATACAAAATTCAAACACATAAACCAATGAGGGGGATTTCACATTCAAACCGAAGCAGTATACAAACCGTACTCCTATAATCAGAGAGCTAGTAATTGAATATTTTGAACATATTTTCATAGATTTCATATTAAAAATAGTATCAGGGAAAATATTGCTTAAATTGCCTTCACATGGCAAACTGTGTTTACTTCAAAATATGTTAGTAGTTCAAAATTGAGATTCTAAACAATACTAATGATAATTTGTATTCTTTTCTATCTCAGCACAATTAGATTTATTGTATATTTCTATCTACATATAGTGAATAATGTGGTTAACAAGACCCTTCCAAATACTATTGTGCTTTTAAAATAAAACAATCAAGCTGAAAGCTAAATTTATCAATTGAAATCATGCTGAGTGTGTTGTCCCAGAGAACATGTAATGCCTTTCTTCCTTTAAATCAAATGATCATTTTCTATTTTCCAGCATTATTCATCAGCTTATATTTAAGACTTTCAGCAAATGATGTCTTGGCAAACATTTTTGCCCAATTTCTTTGAAGGCCAGAATGCACTGTGTGAGTGTGCATATATGGATTACCCATCTATCACCATTATGACAGCTCCTCACTTGGACATTTGATCAATATCACAAGGTCTTGCTCAAGTTACCTTGTCACAAATCTTGTTAAATTGCTTCTAAATGTAACCACACAGAAATAAATAAAAATATAATATAAATATAGCAGTTTGAAATCTGTGTGTTGGATTTATGTGAAAATAGATGAAACACTATATTCTTTCAATGTTGGGAGAAGAGCTTAAATTTAGACCTCATTTCTTGGGGCTAGAGGATGGGTCAGTGGGCAATAGCACTTGCGGGATAAGCTTGAGGAGCTGAGTTCAAATACAACCACCCATGTGAAAATTTTGGTTGACCTGCACATATCCCTGTAACTTCAATCAAGTGCTTCTGAGGTGCCAACTTTTTCTTGACTTCTTTGTGTACAAAATAACTATTTTCCACAACACATATCTGCAGAGAAAGTTTATTAGTTATTGTCTTGTTGCTGTGAATAAATGCCTGACATAAGCAATTTAAGTGCAGGAAGGTTTATTTTTATTGAAGTTGAGAAGAGAATGGTTTTAACATGTCTGGCAATGCACAGTAGCAGCAGCATGAGATAGCCAGTCACACTGACTGAATAGACAGTAGGGCTGGTCTAGAAAACCTCAAGTCTTGCCACTAGTGAGCAACTTCCTCCAACAAGGCTCCACCTCCTGAAGGATCCACAACCTTCCAAAAGAGCGTCCTCAGCTGGAGACAGCATGTTCAAACAAATGAGCCTCTGAGGAACAGTTCACATTCAAAACACAACAGGAGATTTATACCTACACGCTCATTTTCCAGGAAGGAAATAATAGGGCTTGTGGGCTTGTGCCTGCTCCAGTGATCTTGGTGACAACACAATCAAGGCTGCCCTGGTTGCTATGGAGACAAAAAGCCCTTGGATCAAGTTCACATTGCAGCGCTTTGGAAACAGCCCTGCCAGCAGCTGTTGGCATCAGGAACTTGCCATAAAGAAGTCACAGAAAGGGAGGGGACAATGATTATTTCTCCATTGAAAGTAAGGGACACAACAAACATGAAGTGGGAGAATGGCTGACCTAGATGCTAGCAGAGGATTTAATGAACCCAGCCTGGCGAGCTATGTTTTTAAAACCATCCTAACTGCTCAGCAAATGAATTCTGGTCTGAGTCTCCTCAGAACGCCTTCTGAGGAAGTACACATGAGCTGCCTAACCTGGAGCCAGCTGAAACAACAGCTGGGGGAAGAACAAATAAATAGGTCAGGTATTTTAGGAGCTAAATGTGTGCTCCCCAAGGGCTCTTGTGCAACTTTTATGAAAAGCAGGTGAAAGCATTTTTCTAGTTGTTTTAAACTTTTCTTTAAGGGTGATTATGTCTGAAATTCAACTGCAGGCTGATGATAATCTCCCATGGCCAATTACTTTCCATTGAAAAGAAGTTTGTATGTTTCAGAGATTTTTTTTCTTAATTATGAGTGAGTAATGCAGAGAACATGAAAAGATATGAAACCTTTAATACTACTTTCTAACGATGACAAGATGAGTTGTGGGGGATTTTTTTTACATATGTATGTGTATATGTGTTTGTACAAGTCTATGGGTACTCCTGTACATGAATACAAGTGATTTTGAAGCCCAAAATTTAAATATGAATATGTTTCCAAGTCATTCTCCACAATAATATTGAGGCACAGTCCCTCATTTTAACTCAGAGCTCCCAAATTCTGCTAGTCTAGTTAGCCAAACCACTCTGAGGACCCTCTGTAACCACCTCTCAAGCATTGAGATTATAGAAGGCCATCAAGCATGTCTGGCATGTCTTTGGGTTCTGAATTTCTGTTATGCCTGTGCAGCAATCCTTTACTCACTAATCTCAATACCCCAGCCCCAAAGCTCTTTTTTAATCTTTTAAAATAGTTGTGAAGTGATTTATTAAATCTTACTTGTGTAATCTAGTATTTAGCATGGAAAACCAGGAACTGAAATTTAATGGTGTGTACCCAAAGGCTTTTCTGACTGGAAAATATATGAACTATTAGAGAGACATGTTGTCATAGGCTGGGCTTTTTAAAAAATCCTCAATGGAAATCACAAAAGCCAAACTGATTTCTTTCCAAGCATGAGCTCATAAATGGGTGACTATTGGTTGGTCAATAGCCACAGCACTAAATCATTTCTGGAAATTAGATGTTTGAAGGCACATTTGCTGATGGGTGGAGTAGGCAACAGAACAATCACTGAAATTCATCCTGCCTTGAGTTAGCAAGGGAAGCAGGGAAGTCTTGGCAGCAAGGCACTGAAATCCCATTGCTAGGGAACCCTTTCAGTATTTTTCCTTCAAGTTAATATTTAACTATATGTTTGGCTTCTTTTAACACGTTGTCCTTTTTGCTGAGCACCTGTAAATTCCTAGCACTTAAGTAGATGGTACAAAAAGAGAGAAAATAAACAATAAACCAGTCCCCTTATCTCTGAGAGCGAAAAAAATAAAGTTGGCTTCAATCATTAAAACAAGTACTTGTAAAAAGTTCCAATTTCATTCCTCTTTCTGTGGTGAACACTCTGACAAAAAGCAAAACAGGCAGGGATGTTTTGTTTTGTTTTGTTTTGCTTGCTTTGCTTTGCTTTGTTTCATCTCGCAGTTCCATCTTACAGTCCATTCTTTTAGGGAAGTCATTGATGAGACTTAAAGCATTATATTCAGTCAAGAGCAAATCAAGAACAAAATACATGTATCCTTGCTGGCTAGAATAGTCAGCTAGCTTTCTTTACTTATACATTTCTGAGCCCAGCTTAGGGAACAGTGAGATCAATATACTTACACTGATTAAGAATCAAGATGATTTCCCCCACTCATAGGCCAATTTGATCTAGGTAACTCCTCATGAAGACTCCCAGTGGTTCTAAATTATAACAAGCTGACATTTAAAATTAACCAGCACAGAGAGGAAAACCCAGTTTTTCTGATTCAGCAATGGGAATACTTTAGAGCAACAGTTCTCAACCTGTGGAGCTTGACCTCTTTGGGGCTTGAATGACCCTTTCACAGGGGTTGTATATCAGATATCCTGCATACCAGATATTTATACTATGATTCATAACAGTAGCAAAATTACAGTTATGAAATAGCAACAAGATAATTGTATGGTTAGGGGCCACCACAACATGAGGAACTGTATTAAAGAGTTGGAGCATTATGACAGTTGATAGCCACTACCTTAGAGTCATAGAAGACTGTAGCGAAGCAAAGAATGGACTCCAAAAGCAACAAACAGTTTGAGGGTACAATTCATCGTGGTTAAGGTAATCATGGTGCCCAGAAGTTGAAGCAGCTGGCCACATTGCATACACAATCAGGAAATGGATCTAGATGAACTATCTGGGCCTCAGCTTGTTTTCTCATTTTTTATTCAGTTTGGTACCTCAGTGCATGGAACGGTGCCATCCACAGGTAAGGTGCATCTTCCTACCTCACATAATTAAATCTAGCTAATACTCCACAGGTGTTCCCAGATGTGTGTCTCCTAGTTAAATGTAGAACTTGCCAAACTGATAATCAAAATTACTCACTAAACCCTTTGTGACTGAAGAGTATTTCATTTGAAGCTCTTTCTGCCTGCCTTGGGTAGAGTCTTGGCTGCTGAATATTTATTGAAAATTAGAAATAGAAAGCTAAATTAGAAAATATTACAGTTATTAGTGACAGCACTTTGGAGACAAGGCAGAAGTGTAATGTTCCAGATGTCAGCCTGAGCTACATGGCAAATCCCATCTTGAGAAGTAAGGATTACTGATGGCTAGTAAACAAAAATTAGAAATAAGCATTTTCATAAATTAATAATTATTCTTCGACCACATGCATTTTACTACATCTACAAGAAATTCAAAGTTTATTTCAATGTAATATTTAATAAAATGGATCCATTAACCACTCTAGTGAACTCAAGAATTTTCCTCACCCACCAGCTAATACAATGCATGTTGCATTGTACGCACGCACATACACACATAGAAACACACACACACACACACACACACACACACACACACATTCATTCACGCACACAAGGATGGAGGGAGAGAGAGGTATGAAATTACTGTGATTTAGAGGAAAAAATTCTAACATTCACCTAATGAAAACAACACTATAAACAATGCAGATGAGGACGAATAATTAAGGCTTACTCAAGTTGCTGGAAATTTCAAGCTAACACTCTGTAACAATTTCAGATCGTACGACTAAAAATGAGAAGTGTTATAGGATGTCTGTAGTAATTTCAAATGAGCTACACACAGGAATAAGAAACAGAAAATTGGCAAAAACTGATTAAGTACATTCTAGGGCAAAGTCAAAAGCTAAGGAAAACCCTGTGCATGATAACTGATAAACAAGTATTCTACCATGGAGCTATATACCCAGGCCATCTCAAGCAACTTGGATCAATGACATTACAAAACTTAACTAGTGGGAAGTCTGATCTCTCTGGGGTGTGCATGGGGGAGTAACAAGAAGATGGTGGGGGGGGAGTGGGATGGGATCGGAGAGAGAGGGAACTGGGATTGGTATGTAAAATATGATTGTTTTTAAAATAAATTTTAACAAATGTACCCAAAGGTATGACAAGAGATATAAAACTTAAATCCATGAGATTTCACCTTACTAATATCAGATGTTTTTAATTTATCTCTAATCTAGATTTTTGTTATTTGCAGGACTGTGCAGCTAGTTTTGAAATGGTTCCTTTTGATGCCTGGGCAACTCATTCACCAGGAAGCAATCAGAATACTGTGGTAGGCATTTCTATTATGGATGTGTGTACACTGTGAGTATCGTAGCTTCAGAAGCCACAGAGCACAATTTGAATATTGAAATGATGGGAGATGTCATTTTGTAAATATGTTTCTCTTATTGGTTAATAAATAAAGCACTGTTGAACAATAAATAGGAAAGCCAGATAGGCAGGACTAGGAGACTAGGAGGAGAGAGAAAGTAGTAAGAAGGAGTTCCAAGATGGTAGACCACGTGGAAGTACTTAGATTAGTAGAAATGGATTAGTAGCCACGAGTTAGTAGTTAAGACAGAGCTGGCAGCTAAGAAATTAGTACCTAGCCAACAGCATTTATATCGAATACAGGGTCTCTGTGTGGTATTTGGGGCTGGTACGGCAGAGGGACAAGACCGGAAGGAAAAACCTTACTCTTAACATAATGGTGCCCAATGCGGACCGAAGAAATTTCACTTAAAATTTAACAAAAGCTTTAAAAAAAGGGTTTTAGAAAAAAAAGAACAGAAACAAGCAAGGCTTCTTGGTAGCAACATTTTTCACAGTTGGCCTCTATTTTGCTAGAGACAAGCAGAAATTTTCATGGCTCCTTTAAGGGACGTTTCATGACTCAGTATAAATGGCAAAAAAAATGCAAGGCTTTTAAAGAGCTCTGCTAAAAACTGCATGGTGTGTGTGAGAGCTGGCAATGGCAGTGGCCACATCTCCAAGGGGGCAGCATGCTACTGGATGGCAACGTAGACCAAGGCGGGGAGCACAGCTCTCAATTCTGGCGGTAAAGATACCCGCCACCATCTTGGATAGACAATGGCTAATACAGCTGTGGCTTTCATTTTAGCAATGTTGTTGTTTACCAGATAAAAGACTCGTGGCTACAAAAAGATAAAGATTTACAGTAAAGACAGATTCAGATTAAGAAAAACCTCTAAAGGTTTACAATGTATTTTAAAATATATGTAGGCTTAGAGAGAAAAAGAATAAAATGATTGTAAAAAGACAGAGTAGCTGAATGTGGTGGCACACGCCTTTAATTCCAGCACTCCGGAGACAGAGGCAAGCAGATCTCTGTTATTTCAAAGTAAACCTGCATACAGAATTAATTCTAGGACAGGTAAAAGTTAAACAGAGAAACACTGTCTCAAAAAATGAAACAATAAAAGAAATAGAGTAATAAAAAAGCCATATAAAAATGGAAAGCACAGAGAGATTCTGGATACTGTACGGTAGTATATTGTCATTGTATCATTTGACTGCTGAGGAAATAACAACAACTGTTAAAAGAAATGCTGCTGGATCAATTCAATTTATATATTTTAAAAATGCTTTGACCCCAAATTTAAGTTCAAGGGAAGGTTACTGGGGAAAAGGATTTCTATTTTTGTTTCCACAGAAAATGAAAAGCTGTGGGTTCCTTCCAGACTAACATGGTTTGGCCAAGCAAGACCCCCTGAAGCAATGTCCACAGGACAATGCAGCCTTGTAGACCACTACAGCCAGGATTTCTGCATCTTCTTAGGATCCCCATGACAGCAACCCCTACCAGCAATAAGCAGTTTGGATAGAACGATGCCCAAATTCCCAAATATTGTTTATAAATGTTTGTTTTCATTTATATGGGGTTGGTTATAAATGGTTAATGACTACAACCAATCTTTTTAAAGGTAAAAAGGGGATTATGGTATAGATATGAATACTTTGTTTGGAATGGATCCTCATTTATTGATACAAATTTAAGGTCAATTTTGTGATAAGTATATTTCTCCTCTTGTTTGGGTATTGTGTTTATATAGCTCATTTAAAAATGTACTGTATAATTTACTACAGATTTTAGATAGTTATCTATAATAGTCAAAACTTATAGCTAGGTGAGTTAGGTTTTCTAGATATGTGGAAATGTATTTGAGATTAATAGGCATTCTTCAAACCTTTCAAAGACCTACAGAATATGGCATTTAAAATGGTTTAGGGTTTTTCTTAACAGTGAGACACAATTGCTTCTGGAAACACCACCTGTGTCACAAAGGAAGATAGACATTAAAGAAACACATTATGAAGTTTGCTTTCAATATGGCAAGACTAGCTATTTGGACAAGATACTGCTCTTGTCTGGACTATTTGATTTTATGAGGTATAAACTGGACATGCAGGACCCACAGAAAAGTGACTGCTGATAGTCCCGCCTATCTTTCTTTCCTATTATCCAACAGTGCTTTATTCAATAGCCAGTATGAGAAACATATTTACAGAATGACATCTCCCATCAGAGTAGGACATCCAATGTCCTTCTATAGCCTCTGTAGACATGAGGGAGCACACACTCTCTCTATATGTGCCACACCTCCTTACACAAATGATAAAAAGCAATGCATATACATGAAGAGTAAGTAGTACAGTTTGAGGATATCATATTGTGCATTAGAAATTTATGTGAATACTAACATGTTGGTGAGTATTGGAATGTTAAGCATATACTCTCTGTACTAATCTTCTCACCCTTTGAAACAAATCACAGTGAGTAATATTGCTCCTAATACAAACAGAGCATTGTGGATGCTAACAAGAATGTGCAAAGAAGGTAAACACCTTTTAATAGAGGTGTTTTTGCATAAATTCAAGGGTGACAATGATGTGGTATTGTACACAGATGTTCAATACAACGATTTGAGTATGTTAATAAAGGTACAGAAAGTTCTATATGTGTTATAAAAAGTGAAAGACAAGAAGTAGAAACAGGTTTATAATATTCTGCTTTTGTTTGGTGTTGGCAGTTGGTTTGCTCTATATTGCTCTTATTATGGTTAGGTATGTTCCTGTTATCCCTGACCTCTCTAATACCTTTATCATGAAAGGGTGTTGAATTTTGTCTAAGGCTTTTTCCGCATCTAGGGAGATAATCATATGGTTTTTTTCTTTTTCAGTTTCTTTATATGGTTGATCACGTTGATAGATTTTCGTATGTTAAACCATCCCTGCAATCCAGGGATGAAGCCTACTTGATCATGGTGGATGATTTCTCTGATGTATTTTTGAATTCGGTTTGCCAGTATTTTATTGAGAATTTTTGCATCGATGTACATCAGGGATATTGGTCTGTAGTTTTCTTTCTTAGTTGTGTCTTTGTGAGGTTTGGATACCAAAGTTATTGTGGCCTCATAAAAAGAGTTTGGCAATAAACCTGTTTCTATCTTGTGGAACAGTTTGAGGAGTAGTGGTATTAGTTCTTCCTTGAATGTCTGGTAGAATTCTGCACTGAATCCATCTGGCCCTGGACTTTTTTTGGTTGGAAGGCTTTCGATGACTGCTTCTATTTCATTGCGGGTTATAGGTCTATTTAAGTTGCTTGTCTGTTCTTGATTTAATTTTGGTAAGTGATAGTTATACAGAAACTTGTCCATTTCCTTTGAATTTTCAATTTTTGTGGAATACAGATTTTCAAAGTATGACCTGAAAGTTGTCTGGATATCCTCTGTGTCTGTTGTTATGTTCCCCATTTCATTTCTGATTTTGTTAATTTGCATGTTCTGTCTCTGCTTTTTCGTTAATTTGGATAAAGGTTTGTCTATCTTGTTGATTTTCTCAAAAAACCAACTCTTTGTTGCATTGATTTTTTGTAATGTTTTCCTGGTTTCTATTTTGTTGATTTCAGCCCTCAGGTTGATTATTTGCTGGGTGAATTCGCTTCTCTCTGTTCTAAGGTTTTCAGTTGGGCTGTTAAATCTCTTATGTGACTATCCTCTGTTTTCTTCATATGGGCACTTAGTGCAATGAACTTCCCTCGTAGCACTGCTTTCAAGGTGTCCCATAAGTTCGGGTATGTTGTATCCTCATTCTCGTTGAATATTAGAAAGTCTTTAACTTCTTTCTTTATTTCTTCTTTGACCCAGGAGTGGTGCAATTGCACATTGTTCAGTTTCCATGAGTTTGCAGGTTTTCTGCTATTTGTGTTGTTGTTGAATTCCAATTTTAAAGCATGGTGGTCCGATAAGCTACAGGGGACTATTCCTATTCTCTTGTATCTGTTGAGGTTTGTTATGTCACCTAGTATGTGGTCGATTTTAGAGAAGGTTCCATGTGGAGCAGAGAGGAAGGTATATTCTTTTGTCTTTGGATGGAATGTTCTATAGATGTCGGTTAACCTCAGTTGGGACATAACTTCTGTTAATACTTTTGTTTGTTTCATTGTTGAGTATCTGATTTGTGGTCCTGTCTAGTGTTGAGAGTGGTGTATTGAAGTCTCCCACTATAAGTGTGTGAGGTTTTATATGAGCTTTGAGTTTTAGTAGTGTTTCTTTTACTAATGTGGGTGACTTTGTATTAGGGGCATAGATGTTCAGAATTGAGCCTTTGTGTTGATGGATTTCTCCTGAGATGAATATGAAATGACCGTCTTCATCTCTTTTGACTAATTTTGGTTTGAAGTCTAACTTGTTAGATATTAGGATAGCCACGCCTGCTTGCTTCTTATTTCCATTTGATTGGAAAATCTTTTCCCAACCCTTTACCCTGAGGTAATGTCTATCTTTGGAGCTAAGATGTGTTTCTTGTATGCAGCAGAAGGATGGATTCTGTCTTCGTATCCATTCTGTTAGCCTGTGTCTTTTTATAGGAGAGTTAAGACCATTAATGTTGAGGGTGAGTAAGGTCCATTGATTGTTGCTTGTTTGATTTAGGTTTGTTGTTGGCAGTGGTATTGTGAATATATTTGTTCTGCTTCAACCTAGGTTTCTGGTGTAGTTGGATTATCTGTTGCCTACATTTTTGTGGGCGTAGTTACCTTCCTTGGGTTGGAATTTTCCTTCCAATACTTTCTGTAGGGCTGGATTTGTAGATACATATTGGGAAAATCTGGTTTTGTCATTAAATATCTTGTTCTCTCCATCTATATTGATTGAGAGTTTTGGTGGATATAGTAGCCTAGGCTGGCATCCGTGTTCTCTTAATACTTTCAGAACATCTATCCAGGACCTTCTGGCCTTGAGGGTTTCCATGGAGATGTCAGGTGTAATTTTGATAGGTCTGCCTTTATATGTTACCTGTCCTTTTTCCTTCGCTGCTCTTAATATTCTTTCTTTATTCTGTATGCTAGGTGTTTTGATTATTATATGTCGAGGGGTCTTTTTTCTTTGGTCCAGCCTATTTGGGGTTCGGTATGCTTCTTGTACTTTCATGGGCATGTCCTTCTTCAGATTTGGGAAGTTTTCCTTGATTATTTTGTTGAATATGTTTTCAGCACCTTTGAGCTGGGCTTCCTCACCTTCGTCTATGCCTATTATTCTTAGGTTTGGCCTTTTCATGGTGTCCCACATTTACTGGATGTTTTGTGTTAAGGATTTGTTGGATTTATGATTTTCTTTGGTCGATGAATCTATTTCTTCTAGTTTATCTTCTGCGCCTGAGATTCTCTCTTCCATCTCTTGAATTCTATTGGTTATGCTTGTGTCCGTGGTTTCCGAATTTTTGCCCAGCTTTTCAATTTCCAGCCTTCCTTCCGTTTGTGTTGCCTTTATTTTCTCAATTTCAGTTTTCAAGCCTTGAACCATTTCCTTCACCTGGTTAATTGTTTTTTCTTGGCTTTCTGTACTTTCCTTAAAGAATTTGTTCATTTCTTCCACTTTTTTGCTTGTTTTTTCCTCCATTTCTTTAAGGGATTTTCTCACATCTTCTTTGAGGGCCTCTATCATTTTTATGATGGTGACTTTTAAGTCGTACCCTTCTGCTTCCTCAGCTTTGTTGTTGTGTTCCATTCTAGTTGGTGTAGATTCCCTAGATTCTGGTGGTGTCATGTTTGTCTTTCTGTTGTTAGGTGTTCTCTTGTATTGCCTTCTTCCCATAGTTTCTTCCAGTAGGTGTTGGTGGTGTCTCTTCCCTCTCTCTATGGTACTTCCCCGATGGGCTTATGTGGGTCTGAGACTCAATATCTGTAGCTCTGTGTGGTCCAAGCTCTCTAGGAGGTATCTCCACAGACAGGGATCCAGGGATGGGGTCAAGGATGAGGATCCAGAAGAAGATGCATTCAAAACAAGGTAGGTAGCCCCCGGTCTGTAGACTGAGGTTATGGTCAGGGCGCATACCCACTGCACTTCTCCCTTTTGTATAAATAAAGATGGTGTAAACCTAATACAAAACTATACACAATGTGAACAATTATCAAGTATTTTCCATGAGAAAGAAATAGTAATAACATACATAAAAATAGAACTACAACCAACAATGTCAAGCAAGAAACACATACTAAATGTTCAGGCTATAGGTAACTGGTAAATAATAGTCATTATTCTAATAACTGTCCTATCCTGAAGAGTCTAAGTCTTATACCTTGTATATCTTAGCTAAGATAAGAAAGAATATAAACTGTGACTATCTAGTCTTCAATCCCATCAGAGACCTGAGAAGGAAAAATAATATTACCTGAGTAAGCAGGATGTGCAAGCAAGCCACTTCCAAAAGATGCAAGAAAGGTCAGAAACAGCTGGCCACTTGGAAAGTCATCCAAATTGTCTCTCCAGTGTTGGGACAACCAACTTTGCCTATAGGCCTAGAATATCAGACAGACCATTTTCAAGAGCAAGAATATCTTACCATGTCTTGGCAAGGTTCAGTAGTCACTTTTCCTTGTATGCTACTTGTTCCGATTGGTCAGCATGCTTACTGTCAGCAGTTTTAGCATGGGCAGTTCTTTGCCCAATAGGCCAATTTTTCAATAAGAAAACAAGCTCCATATGGACTATCTCTGGTATTTATTGTTCTTTTGGGAATATATCGGTGTTGCCATGAGCAGTCATGCCTGACTTCAACAGAATTTTAAATTGTTGAAATATCTAAATGCCATATTCTGTAGGTCTTCGAAATATTTGAAGGTTACCTATCTATGCAGAGTATATTGCTGTGCATCTAGAGAACCTAACTAACAAAACTGTAAGTATGCCAAACATGGGTGACTATTAACCTATAATCCTCAATAACTTATACACCTTAAAGAGTAAAGCTCCACATTATAAAAATAAACAATTTTTTAAAAGATTTGCATCATGAGGATAATGACCTCAAAATTGTAACAATATATAAAAGTAAGAATGAAGAACTGTGAGGACTAAGAAAGCTAAATGAAGTTATGGAGGAAGATTCTAGATGATCATCTCCATTATATCTGTTGGAAGGCCATGGAGAGGAGATGGTTCATTCCCTTTCTCCTCAAACCCAAAGCCAAGCACATGAGCTGTTGTTAACTTTTGTTTTCCCCACATACTTTTCTTAATTTAAATTAGAAACAAGCTTTATTTTAACATGTCAATCCCAGTTCCCTCTCTTTACCCTGTTCACCTGGCCCCCAACAACTATGTATCCCATTCCCTTTCTGCTCTCCAGGGAGGGTGAGGCTGTCCATGGATGATCATTAAAGTCTGTCATATCATTTAGAGCATGGCCTAGGCCCTTCTCCATATATCTAAGCTGAGAAAGTATCCCTCTATGTGGAATGGAATCCCAAAGTTGATTCGTATACTAGGGATAAATACTGATCCACTACCAGAGACCCATAGATTTCCCAGTCCTTCTAATTGACACCCATGTTCAGGGGGTCTGGGTTGGTCCTATGCTGGGTTCCCAGCTATCAGACTGGGGTGCATGAGCTCACCCTTGTTCATGCCAGCTGTTTCTGTGGATTTCTTGAGCCTGGTCTTGACCCTTTGCTCATCAGGACTATAGCTCTGTAATAGAATTTGAAGTCAGGGATGGCATCTACTCCTCCAGGGTGTTTGCTTTGTTTTGTTCTACAGCTTTCAGTTGTGCTGTTAATTCTCTATTGTGACTATTCTACAGTTTCTTCATGTGAACACTTAGTGCAGTGAACTTTTCTCTTAGTACTGCTTTCAAAGTATCCCATAAGTTTGAGTATTTTGTTTCTTCATTCTCATTGAATTCTAGGACATCTTTAATTTCTTTATTTCTTCCTTGATCCATAAATTGTTCAATTGCCCATTTTTCAATTTCCATGAGTTTGTAGGGTTTCTGTAATTTGTGTTCTTGAATTCTAACTTTAAAGCATGGTGACTTGATAAAATTCAGGGGGTTATTCCATTTTTTGTACCTATTGATATTTGCTATATTGCCAATTATGTCTATTTTAAAGAAGGTTCCATGTGGTGCTGAGAAAAAGGCATATTCTTTTGTGTTTGGATGGAATGTTCTATAAATGTCTGTTAAACTCAAATGGGCCATAACTTCTGTTAGTTCCTTTGTTTCTTTGATAAGTTTCTGTCTGATGGACTTATCTAGTGTTGAGAGTAGGGTGTTGAAATCTCCTACTGTAAGTGTGTGAGATTCTATGGGAGATTTGAGTTTTGGTAATGTTTCTTTTATGAATGTGGGTGCCTTTGTATTTGGGGCATAGATATTCAGAATTGAGATTTTGTACTGATGGATTTATCCTGTGATAAATACGAAATGGCCTTCTTATCTCTTTTTATTGATTTTGGTTTGAAGTCTTATTTGTTGGATTTTAGGATTTCTACACCCACTTGTTTCTTGGGTCTATTTGTTTGGAAAATCTTTTTTCAACCCTTAACTCTGAGGTAACATCTGTCTTTGAAGTTGAGGTGTGCTTCTTGCATCAGCAGAAGGATGGATTCTTTCTTCGAATCCATTCTATTAGCCTGTGTCTTTTTATGGGTGAGTTAAGACCATTAATATTGAGGGATATTAATAACCATTGATTATTAACTCTTATTTGTTTTGGATTTGTTGTTGTTTTTTGGTATTATGTGTGAATTCACCCCCCCCCATTTTTTCTTTTGGCTGTTGGTAAAATTGAATTACTTATGGCCTATTTGTGTGTGTGTGTGTGTGTGTGTGTGTGTGTGTGTGTGTGTGTGTTTGTGTAGTGAATGTCCTTAGGTTGGAGATTTCCTTCCAGAACTTTCTGTAGGCCTGAATTGGTTGATAATTATTTTTTAAATCTGGTTTTGTCATGGAATATCTTTGTTTATCCATCTATAGTGATTGAAAGCTTTGCTGGGTATAGTAGTATGAGCTGGCATGGTAGTGTCTTAGTGTTGGTAGAATATCTATTTAGGATCTTCTGGCCTTCCGAGTTTCTGTGGAGAAGTGAGGTATAATTCTGATAGGTTTGCCTTTATATGTTACTTGGCCTTTCTCCTTTGCTGCTCTTAATACTCTTTCTTTATTTTGTATGTTTGGTGTTTTAATTATTTTGTGGCAAGGGGACTATTATTTGTGATCCACTCTATTTGGTATTCTATAAGTTTCTTGTACTTTCATTGCCATGTCTTTCTTTAGGTTGGGAAAGTTTTGTTCTATGATTTTGTTGAATATATTTGCTGATTCATATCCCCTGCCCCTTCAGCTACATCTCTTACACATCTCAGGCCAAACAGAATATTTCATGCTGGTTCATTAAATTCCATAAAATTTATTTTCATTTATGTGTATACTTGCTTGTCTGTATGTATACCACATGCATACTTGGTGCCTAGGGAGACCAGAGCAGGTTTTTGTATTCTTGAAACTGGAGTTACAGGTGACTGTGTGTTGCCTAGTGTGGATGCTGGGAACCAAACCTAGGTTCTCTCAACTGTGGAGCCTTCTCTCCATCAGTACTTGTTTATGACAATAATATGTATGTTGATAATTCTTTCCCTGAACAGATTAACTAGGGAATTAACCACCAGCCTTTTGAACACATCTGCATCATGGAGGGTCACACTGTCATGGATGAGTCATTTAGATCTTTAAGCCCCTCTTTGAAGAATCAAGTGCTTCACAATGTGTAGTAGTTGTTTTCTCCTGGGTGACAAACTAAAAAACAATTATTGATTTTGTGATTGAAAAAAGTGTTTATAGGGAGGGAAAACCACCAAGCATTTGGTAGTCTCTTTTCCACAGTAGTGGAGTTCCTCAAGTTGGGGTCATGCTTTATCTCTCTCCAAGCTCCCACTCAGCTTCCATTACTATAAAGACAAGGCCTTTGAGGAGTGTCAAAACCTCAGGGAGAATATTATACATTTCCTGCAAATATGAGCATTGCTATACTTGTTTTGATCATCCAGACAGAAATAAATCTTGGAAGAGTGTTTGTAGCAATTTCTTGGAACATATTCTTTCCTAAAACACCAAGAACAAAATTCCCATTAAAAAATAACATCATAGTGTTTTTTTTCTGTGCCTGAAAAAAAAAAAGGTTCCCTTAAGGCATAAGGCTTGTGTGATCCAAAGGATTGGAAGTACTTTAAGAAACTAAGCTCACAGCTGGGGTTAGTGGCATAGACCTGCAATGCTAATACCTGGGAGATTGATGTGAGTGGTGAAATCGAGGTCAGGCTGACTGCATAGTAAGACTCTGTATTACAAGTTTTTTTAAAGAAACTAATATTTAAATATCTACATTTTATAACTTTAGCATGTGTATTTTATATTTTAATTTCTTAGTAGCATGTACCTGTAAAAACATTTATTTATTATATTGTTTCTATACATGCGCACTCTACTGTGTGCACATGGCTATCAGAGGACAATTTACAAAAGCTGTTTTTTTTTCCTTACAGTGTGTGGATCCAGGAAATAAAACAGGTCCTGTGGAAGTACCTTTATCCACTGAGCTATCTTGCTGGGCATAGCTCACCATAATTTTTTCTTTTCTTTTCTTTTTGAGGTTTTTAAAATATAATTTAGAAACAATCTCATTTTACATATCAATTCCAGTTCCCTCTCCCTCCCATCCCCCAATAACCTCCTGATCCACTCCCCAGGGAGGGTAAAGCCTTCCATGGGGGATCATCAAAATCTGTCACATTATTTGGGGAAGGGCCTAGACCCTCCCCCTTTGTATCTAGCCTGAGAGAGTATCTCTCCGTAGGGAATGTGCTCCCAAAATCCATTCGTGCATCAGGGATAAATACTGGTTCCACTGCCAGAGGCCCCATACTGACACTTGTTTAGGGTGCCTGGTTTGGTCCTATGCTGTTTCACCAGCTGTGAGACTGGGGACTGTGAGCTCCCATTTGCTCAGGTCAGCTGTTTTTGTGGGTTTCCCCAGTATGGTCTTGACCCCTTTGTTCATCACTTCTCCCTTTCTACAACTCGATCTCAGGAGTTCAGCCCAGTGCTTACCTGTGAATCTGTGCTTCTGGTTTCGTAAGCTACTGGATAAACAGCCTACAATCCACAACCCCAGAGAAGGTAGGAAACAAGAAGGGCCCTATGAGAGACATACATGGACCCCCAGAGAAGAGGAAAGGGACAAGATCTCCTGAGTAAATTGGTAACATGGGGAGAGGTAGGAGAAAGAGGAAGGGAGAGGAGAATATGAGGGATCAGGAAGGCTGAGTTGGAAGAAGAACAGAGAAGGAAACCAAGGAAAGAGGTACTTTAATAGAGAGAGCTGTTATGGGCTTAATGACAAATCTGGCACTAGGGAAATCTCCAGGGTTCCACAAGGATGACTCCAGCTAAGAATCCAAGCAGTAGTGGAGAAGCTACCTTAAATGCCCTTACCCTATAATGAGATTGATGACTACCTTAAATGCCATCATGAGTGTAGCTTCTAACATTAAGAGTAGACACAATCTCAAAGCAAACTCCCTGATTTGCTTGCTGGCCCTTATAATCTCTGCAATGCTCCCCAAGCCTTGGGTGCAGGAATGTTTTGTAATTGTGTCGTTTGGGATGGAGCTTCACAATCTGAATTTTGATTGATTGTGATTTTTCTGTAATGGTCTTCAGTTGGTCCAATACTAAATGGTCAGCCTTGAACACACATACACACACACACACACACACACACACACACACACACACACACACATGTAACAGTAGACAGACTGAGAAGATTATATTTAGGAACACATATGTATATAATACATGTATGAAATAGCAATTAGTAAAAAAAAAAAAAAGAGTACTTGAATTTGAAAGAGGGCAAATGCATAAGTTTGTAAGGAGGAAAAAGATGTGGAAAGAGGGGGAAGAGAGGTGGAAGAGGAATAAATAATATAATAATATTAGTAATAATAATAATAGTAATTATTATTATGTTTATTTACTTGACAAAATCCAGTTATATCCATGACACTTTTAAACAGAAAAATAAGAAATCTGTTCTAAGTCCTTAAAACAAAACAACTAGGAAGGCTGAAGGAACATCACCCTCCTTGTGGAGTTGGGGGGAAAATGACAGGAGGAGGGGTTGGGAGGGCATGGGAGGGAAGGAAGGAGAGGGAACTGGGATTTATATGTAAAATAAGATATATAAAATTTTATGTTCATTAGCTTATGCACCAAAATCTCCAAACCCAAAACAGATAATGAATTTAAAATTTAGCTAAATTGTAAGCTTTTACTATTACTAGAGACCTAACTATCGCTATACTGTTTTTGGTTTTTGTTTTGTTTGTTTTATTATTCATTTGTTTTGGCAGGAGAGTTGGGCCAAGTCACTCTGTAGGTCAGCGCCAGAGGTCTCTTATCCATGAGGGTGTTGGTCATTTCTTATTGACAGAAAATCATTATGCCAAACATTTCTGAAAATTAGAATTTAGGAATCAAGATAGGGTATTTCTTCCATAGTTAGGTCACAGAAGACTCTGTCACTTCCCTGCCACCTTTAATGAAGCAGATTTATATTACTAAGGTTTTCATATGACAAAGAACTTAAGAGCTAGCAAAGAGATAGGGCCACAGATCTGAGCACTATTGGGGAAATGAATACTACCATCAAGTCTACGAACAGATCCTCCCACAAAGTGTACCTTCCAATGACATTTTGAAAAGTGACAACAGACCTAGGAAGGACTCTGAGCCAGAAATAAAACCAAACTTGCCTGGTCTCCTAATGTACAGAATCTTTGACATCATAGTTTATGTTGTTTTACACAGCTAAGCCTCTCTATTACAACTTAGATTTATTTTCCTCTTCTGTTTTTTTCTCCTCCTTCTCTTCTCCTACTTCAACTATATCTTCTCAATTTAGATTTCATTTTTCTTCATTCTTTGACCTGGAGCCACCTATACATCACTTCTAAACTTTTCCACAAAAGTTGCATGATCAATGAGATCTTCAAGCATATGAATTTTTAATTTAAATTTAAAACAAGTTTGTTTTACATGTCAATCCCAATTCCCTCTCCCTCCCCTCCTTCTCTATATCCCCAATGCCCTATCACATCCCCTTTCTGATCCCCAGGGAGGATGAGGCCTTCCATGGGTAGTCTTCAAAGTCTGTCATATCATTTGGAGCAGGGCCTAGTCCTCCTCCATGTGTCTATGCAGAGAGAGTATCCATCTATCTAGAATTGGCTCCCAAAGTCCATTTGTACACTAGGGATAAACACTGTTCCACTACCAGAGGCCCATAGACTCCCCAGTCTTCCTAACTGACACCCATATTTAGGGGATCTGGGTCGGTCCTATGCTGGATTCCCAGCTATCAGACTGGGGTTCATGAGTTCCCCCTTGTTCAGGTCAGCTGTTTCTGTCAGTTTCTCCAGCCTAGTCTTGACCCCTTTGCTCATCACTCCTGCCTCTCTGCAACTGGATTCCAGGAGTTTGGCTCAGTACTTAGCTGTTGGTGTGTGCTTCTGCCTAAAGCATATCCTTATAATCATGCCATTGTTGTGATATAAACTTACAGAAAATTTTCTTTCATGCTTCACTTTCCTTTATAGCACTTATCACAGCCTAACATTCTATATATTTGAGTTTTAAACTGCTTATAGCCACTCTATCTTCAATCAAAATATAAGCTATTTAAATTTGTTTGTTTTCTTTTACTAATTAACTCATGATTGTATAATTTGTCATGCTTGGTATAGAGTATATTTACTTAATGATCTAATATGTATTTAATAATAGTATAATTATACCACATCTTTTGTAGCTAAAATTTTGTAATATAAAATGAATCTTTTTGATGTGTGTGTGTGTGTGTGTGTGTGTGTGTGTGTGTGTGTGCATGTTCATGTATGTGCCTATGAAGGCCACAGAGGATGCTTTTGGGTGTCATTCTTCAGGAATCATCAACCTCATTTTGTTTCTCTGAGATATTATGTCTCCTTGTGACCTGGGGCTTAGTAGGCCAGGCTTACTTGTAGTATTCTGTGTGTCTTTGCTTCTCTATCCCTGGTATGACATGTATGTGCTACTCCTGGTCTGTTTGTGAAACCCCTGAAAAGTGGGACCAGGATCTATCCTTGGTACATGAGCAGATGTTTTGGAACACATTCTATATGGTGGGAAGTTTTGATGTAGGGAGAGTGGCTAGGTTCTGCCTCAAATTAATGTGCCAGGCTTTGTTGATCCCCCCCTTACATTTTCTGAGGCATGTATGAGAGGAGGGTGGGGAGGGATTGGGAACTATGGTTGGTATGTAAAATGAATAAAAAATTTAAAAAAAAAAAACAAGTATGTGCTGAGTTTATTTTCCTGGGTTCTGGGAATTTAATTTGGGCCCTCTTTCTGGCATGGCATACATTTTTCCTATGGAGGTATCTCTCTAGCCAACTAAAAATGAAATATGTCGTTATTTTAAGTAATCCAATGTTATGGAAAATATTTAACTATTCATGTATGTATATGTAGTCTGTTTCGAAAATAATATACACCTGTAAGACAGCATTTTAACCTGCACAATCAATCAACATACCTGCCATTGACTCTTGGCTTTATTTGTATGTCAAATATTTTTCTAAATGTACGACTAACACAAACTTATATACATTTTCATACATACATACACATATTGCTGATATTTTGATATAAATTGGATGTGGGTAAAAACTATTTCATTATGCAGTTGAGAAGACAACACAGGAGTTATTTGAGAACGTAATCTATGTTTCTGTCTCACAGTGCTCTCTGCTTCATATGATTTTTGTGTGTTTCCAGAGAGTAGCTGTGTTCATCTGTAACTGCTAATGGAAGTGGAATTTTTTCCCTTTGAAAGGTATGCTATATTAGTTCAATATTTAAAGTGCTGATATTTTCACTGTGAAATAGATGAAAAATGGAAGTTGGGAATATGGGTGTGTCCTGCCAGAGCCTGAGTGGTAGAGTACAAGAACATCTAGGATGTGGGCAGTGTCTTTAGCACTTCAAATTTAGTCATTTTTAGCTGGTAAATGGTCAATCCCATGAACAAAATGTGAAGAGTTAAGAGTCAACAGAATTGCTGGGAAGCTGGACAACCTAGAGACAGTATCCAGATGTGTATCCCTGCCAGCCCCTCTGAGTGTGTGCTTTATTCCATCTATTCTTTCAGCATCCTTTTCATGTGGTACTAGTTTACTCATTTGAAACTGCTTTGAATCCTTTTGCATTCTTTTGCATGTACATGTATAAGTTATTCTTCTTTTTTTTTAACTTATACTTCCCTAATTGTACTTGATTCCATCTTTTCTGGAGCAGAACTTCCATCCATTCTGTGCATCATAGATTGGCAACTTAGTGGGCCATTTTTGTGTGAGAGCAGCTATAGATCAGATGTCTACAAATGTGTGTGGCCATGCTGTAATAAAAAGTCATTGGTAAATAACAGGCACTAGACTATTGGCCGTGGATCATGGTTGAAGATGCTTTCTCATCCTGGCTATGCTCTCATCCAGCATTACCCAAGGGAGAGTCTAATAATATAGTCTGATAGCTATTTTGTTTTGTTTATGATGTTTGACGATAGATATACAGGAGAAAGTGTAAAATATAAGCATTTCAATGTTATGAGTAAGGTTTTTTTTTTTTTTTTTTTTTTTTTTTTTTTGCCAGCCACAAAATAACACACTGAGACCTTGTATTAGATATAATTCTGTTGGCCTGTTACTGGTTTATTATCAACTAGCTCTGTCTTAAATATTGACCCATTCCTATTAATCTAAGTATTCCCACGTGGTCTCATCTTACTGGAGAGAGGGGCTGGCGTTCTGCTCTCTGTCTTCCATCTTGGATCTCCTCCCCAATATTCCTCTCTTCTCCTAGTTTCCTAGTCCCGCCTATATTGCTTTCCAATTGGCCAACAGTGCTATATTAATTTATAAATAAGAGAAACATATTTACATAATGACATCTCCCATCATCTCCTCTTTTCTATCTAAAATAAAAAGAAGGGTTTTAACCTTAACATAGCACAATATATCACAAAACAGTTATCAAATACGAATCACAGTTAACAATATTTAGTTCATTAACATTTACTAAGATTTAAAGAAAATATTCTATCATCTATCCTATCTTTGCTTGTCTAAAGTCTATGAAACTTATCTTTAATCCTAACAAAGAAAAACTATAACCATAACTATCTGTCTTCAACTCCCTCAAAGGCCACAGAAGGATAATATATACACTCTAGAAATGACAGAGACATCTTGCATGGTCAGTCACCTGAAGTTCTTCTGTAATGTTCCATCATCAGCCCATAGGCTATAGTGTGTCTGGCAGACCATCACCAAAGCAGGAAACATTAAACTGTCCAACAATAAGACCTATAAGAAACTAGTGACTGGCCAACAACATAATATCAAATACAGAGGATACCCACTGTCGCGCCTTAGAAAAGAGAGAAGTGAACTCACTCCGTAGGAGTTAGACGCCGGGAAATAATCAACTTGAGGGCTGAAATCAACAAAATAGAAACCTGGAAAACAACAAAAAATCAATGCAACGAAGAGTTGGTTTTTTGAGAAAATCAACAAGATAGACAAACCTTTATCCAAACTAACAAAAAGGTAGAGAGAGAACATGCAAATTAACAAAATCAGAAACGATAAGGGCAACACAACAACGGACACAGAGGAAATCCAAACAATTTTCAGGTCATATTTTGAAAAATGTATTCCACAAAAAATTGAAAATTCAAAGTTAATGGACAAATTTCTGGATAATTATCACTTACCAAAATTAAATCGAGAACAGACAAACAACATAAATAGACCTATAACCGCAATGAAATAGAAGCAGTCATCAAAAGCCTTCCAACCAAAAAAAGTCCAGGGCCAGATGGATTCAAGTGCAGAATTCTAGCAGACATTCAAGGAAGAACTAGTTGGACTACTTCTCAAACTGTTCCACAAAATAGAAACAGAAGGTTCATTGCCAAACTCTTTTTATGAGGCCACAATAACCTTGGTACCCAAGCCTAACAAAGACACAACTAAGGTTTTTTTCTCACATACTATATGCTGACTATGGTTTTCCCTCCTCTACTCCTCACAGTCACAACCCTTTCTCCTTTCCCATCAGCATCCACACCCTGTCTATATCTCATTATACAGTAAATAGGCTTTTAATTGGTAATAATAAAATAAAATAAGATGAATAATACAAAAAAAAATTGGCAAACCGAATTCAGGAATACATTAGAGAAATATAAACTGTGACCAAGTAGGCTTCATCCCTGGATTGCATGGATGGTTTAACATACAAAAATCTATCAACGTGATCCACCATATAAACAAACTGAAAAAGAAAAACCATATAATTATCTCCTTAGAAGCGGAAAAAGCCTTCGACAAAATTCAACACCCTTTCATGATAAAGGTCTTGGAGAGGTCAGGGATAACAGGAACACACCTAAACATAATAAGAGCAATATACAGCAAACCAACTGCCAACATCAAACTGAATGGAGAGAAGCTTAAGGTAATTCCACTAAAATCAGGAACAAGACAAGGCTGGCCACTCTCTCCATATCTCTTCAATATCATACATGAAGTTCTGGCTAAAGCAATAAGACAACAAAAGGAGATCAAGGGGATCCAAATTGGAAAAGAAGTCAAACTGTCTCTATTTGCAGATGATATGATAGTTTACATAAGCAACCCAATAAACTCTACCAGGCAACTCCTATAGTTGACAAACACCTTCAGCAAACTAGCAGGATACAAGATAAACTCAAAAAAAATCAGTAGCCCTACTTTTTTCAGATGGCAAAGAGACAGAGAAAGAAATCAGAGAAACATCACCCTTTACAATAGCCACAAGCGACATAAAGTATCTTGGTGTAACACTTACCAAACATGTAAATGACCTATATAATAAGAACTATGTGGCTCTAAAGAAAGAAATTGTAGAAGGTACCAGAAAATGGAAAGATCTCCCACACTCTTGGATAGGTAGGATAAACATAGTAAAAATGGCAATCTTGCCAAAAGGAATCTACAGATTCAATGCAATCCCCATTAAAATCCCACCACAATTCTTCACCGACCTTGAAAGGATAATAATCAACATTATATGGAAAAACAAAAGACCCAGGATAGCCAAAACAACCCTATACATTAAAAGAACTTCAGGAGGCATCACCATCTCTGACTTTAAGCTCTACTACAGAGGTATAGTTCTGAAAACATCCTGGTATTGGCACAAAAATAGACAGGTAGACCAATGGAATTGAATTGAAAATCCTGATATTAACCCACACACCTATGAACATCTGATTTTCTACAAAACAGCTAAAATTATGCAATGGGGCGAGGACAACTTCTTCAACAAATGGTGCTGGCACAATTGGATGAGGGTGTGTAGAAGACTGCAGATAGACCCATGTCTGTCGCCATGCACAAAACTCAAGTCCAAATGGATCAAAGACCTCAACATCAATCCAGCCACATTGAACATCTTAGAAGAGAAAGTAGGAGGTATCCTTGAACAAATTGGTATAGGAGACCACTTCCTGAACATAACTCCAGGGGCACAGACACTGAGAGCAACAGATAATAAACGGGACCACTTCAAACTTAGAAGTTTCTGTAAGGCAAATAACACAGTGGACAAGACCAAACGGCAGGCCACAGACTGGGAAAAGATTTTCACCAATCCTATATCCGACAAAGGGCTGATCTCCAAAATATACAAAGAACTCAAGAAACTAGTCAACAAATCACCAAATAACCCTATTAAAAATTGGGGTACAGAACTGAAGAAAGAATTCTCAATAGAGGAAATCAAAAAGGCTGAAAGACAGTTAAGAAAGTGTTCCACATCCTTAGCTATCAGGGAAATGCAAATCAAAACAACTTTGAGATACCATCTTACTCCTGCCAGAATGGCTAAAATTAGAAACACCAATGATGACTCATGTTGGAGAGGATGTGGAGAAAGGGGAACACTCCTCCACTGCTGGTGGGAGTGCAAACTATTACAGCCATTTTGGAGATCATATGGCGGTTCCTCTGGAAAATGGGACTTAGTTACCACAGAACCCAGCATTCCCACTCTTAGGCATATACCCAAATGATCCACATCCATGCAACAAAGACATCTGTTCAACTATGTTCATGGCAGCACTATTTGTAATAGCAAGAACCTGGAAGCATTCTAGGTGCCCCTCAATTGAAGAATGGATAATGAAGATGTGGCACATCTACACAATGGAATACTACTCTGCAGAAAACAATAACGGTATCTTGAAATTCACAGGCAAGTGGATGGCACTTGAGGAAACCATCCTGAATGAGGTAACCCAGTCACAAAAAGAGAAACATAGTATGTACTCACTCATATATGGATTTTAGACCTAAAGCAAAGGATCATCAGCCTATAATTTGCACCACCAGAGGAACTAGGATACAAGGTGTATTCTAAGAGATTTATGTAAAGACCCTCACAGAACCAGGAAGGGACAAGTCCCCCAGAGCACAGGGGAAGTGGGGGAAGGCAGCGAATGTTGAAAGTAGGAGAAAGTGAGAGGGAGGAGAGGAAAACACGTGCAACTAGGAAGATTGACTCAGGGTAGGAATAGAAGACAGGAGAGAGGTAGAGAGAGGGAGACAGAGAGAGAGAGCATAAAAGAGGGAGCCAATGTTGGTTTGAAGATAAAATTGCACACAAAGATAGGTCTAGAGAACTACAAGTTTGCTGCCAACTAACAATTTGAGTGTCAGTGGAAAGGCTACCATAAATGCCCTTCCCGGAAAGTGAGATCAACAACTAACTTATCCATGGAGCCCTCATCTAATACCTGTTGGAAACAGGAGCAAACACCGATACATAAACACTTTGTCGACCTATAACCCAGATGCAGATGGAGAGGACAAGACCAGGCTGCAGAAACGCATAGAGACAACTTACCTGAACAAGGAGGAGCTAAAGAGCCACCAGACTGATAGCTGGGAAGCCAGCATGGGACTGACTCAGGCCCCCCTGAATATGGATCTCAGCCACAAGGACTGAGCAGTCTAAGGGACCTCATACAGTGGAGCCAGGATGTATCCCTGGTGCACAAAAGGACCTTGCAAACATATCCCCCATGGAGGGATAACTGCCTTAACCTAGAGACAGGAGAGAAGCTCGAGTCCATATGTCACATGACCTTTCAGATCTACATGACTCCAACTGGATGGAATTGGGGTGGGTGGATGTGAGGGCAGGGTGGTTAGGGTGCATGTGAGAAAGCAGAGAGGGTAAAAGGGAGGGAGGGAGGGACAGAGAGAGAACTGGGATCGACATGTAAAATAATAAATTAAATAAAAAATATCAGATACAGAGTCTCTTTGAATTATTTGGGGCTGGCACCAAGGTGTGTCCAGGCCAACAGGAAAAACCTTACTTGTAACAATATGGTGCTGCAACGTGGCTATTAAGAACTTCCACTTAAAATTTAACAAAAGCTTTTAAAAGGGTTTTAGAAACAAAAGAACAAAGACAAGCAAGGCTTCTTGGTAACAGCATTTTTTTTGGGGGGGGGTTTGGACTCTCTTTTGTGAGAGACAAGCAAAGATTTGTACGGCTCCTTTAAGGGAAGTTTCCTGACTCAGCAGAAATGGCAACAAACCTCAAGGCTTTTATAGAGCTCTGCTAACAATTGAATATTGTGTACAAGAGCTGACAATGACTGTGACCACATCTCCAAACCAGCAACATGCTGCTGGGTGCATCATAGACCAAGGCGGTGACCACAGCTCTCAGTTCTGGAGTTAAAAATACCTGCTGCCATCTTGTATAGACTGCGGCTAACACAGCTATGGCTTTCATTTTAGCAATGTTGTTGTTTACCAGATAAAAGACTCATGGCCAGAAAAAAAAAAAAAGATGTACAGTAAAGACAGATTCACATTAGAAAACCTGTAAAGATTTACAGTGTGTTTTAAAATATATGTAAGCTTGGGAGAGAAAAAGAATAAAATGGTTTTAAAAAGACAGAATGGAGCTGGGTGTGGTGGCACATGCCTTTAATCTCAGCACAGAGGCAAGAAGATCTCTGTGATTACAAAGTAAGCCTGCTATGTAGAGTGACTTCCAGGACAGATAAAAGTTACACAGAGAAACCCTGTCTCAAAAAATAAATAAATAAATAAATAAATAAATAAATAAATAAATAAATAAATAAAAGTAAAACAAACAGAGTAATAAAAAAGCCATTTAAAGATGGAGAGAATCTGGATACTGTACGGCATTATATTGTCTTTGTATCATTTGACTGCAGAGGAAATAACAACTGTTAGAACAAATGCTGCTGGATTAATCCAATTTATATATTTTAAAAATGATTTGACTTCAAAATTTAAGTTCAAGGACAGGTTACTGGGGAAAAGGATTTCTATTTTTTTTTTTTTTTTTTTTTTTTTTTTTGTTTCCACAGAAAATGAAAAGCTATGGATTCCCTCCAGACTAACATGGCTTGATCAAACCAGACCCCCTGAAACAATGTCTCAGGTGATACAACATTCAAAACAGTTGGGACAAGGTAGCTTTACAGACTATGGCCAAGATTTCTGCATCTTCCTAGGATCTCCATGACAGCGCCCCCTACCAGCAGGAAGCAGTTTGAAAAGAACGACGCCCAAATTCCCAAATAGTGTTTATAAATGTTTGTTTTCATTTATACAGGGTTGGTTATAAATGGTTAATAATCACAACTAATATCATTTAAAGGTAAAAAAGGGGACTGTGGTTTAGAAATGGATACTTTGTTTTGGAATGGATTTTCCTTTATTGATACAATTTAAGGTCAATTTTGTGATATGTATATTTCCCTTCTTGTTTAGGTATTGTGTTTATAAAGCTCATTTAAAAATAATGCATAATGTAGTACAGATTACCTATGATAGACAAAACTTAGAGTTAAGTTAGTTAGGTTTTTAAGATACACAGACATGTATTTTAGATAAATGGGCATTCTTCAAACCTTTCAAAGACCTACAGAATATGGCATTTAAAACCGTTTAGGGTTTTCTTTACAATGAAGCACAACTGCTCCTGGTAAAGCCGCTGCTTCAGAAAGAAAGATGGACATCAAAGAAATGCATTATGGAGTTTGCCTTCAATATAGCCATTTGGACAAGATACTGCTTTTGTCTGGACTGTTTGACTTTATGCTGTATAAACTGGACATGCAGGACCCACAGAAAAGTGACTGCTGATTCAAGATGGACATTGCTACAGAGTTCCTGCTTCATGAAAGAGTCTGCCAGACAGTCTGCAGGGCACAGAGAAAAGTGACTGACAACCTGCCAATGCAGGTGGACAGTTTAAAGGTTCCTGCTTGGCTGAGGAGTCTGTCAGACACACTTTGGCCTATAGACTGAAGATGGAACCTTACAGAAGAAGGTTGGGTGCCTGACCAGGGTAGTTGCCTCTGTCATTCTAGAGTTATATATTATCCTTCTGTGGTCTTTGAGGGAGTTGAAGGCAAATAATTATGGTTATAATTTTCCTTAGTTAGGATTAAAGATAAGTTACATAGACTTTAGACACACAAAGGTAAATAGATAATGGAATATTTTCTTCAAATCTTGCTAAATGTTAATGGACTAAATGTTAACTGTGATTCTTACTTGATAAATGTTGTGTTACATATTTTGATTTGTTAAAGGTAAAACCCTTCTTTTTATTTTAGACAGGAAAGAGGAGATGATGAGAGATGTCATTCTGTAAATATGTTTCTCATCCTGGTTAATGTTGGCCAATAGGAAAGCAAGATAGGCAGGACTAGGAGACAAGGAGGAAAGATGAAGTAGTAGGGAGGAGTCAGCATGGAGAGACTGGAGAGAGCAGAACCACCGGCACCTACACTCCATAACATGAGACTACGTGGAAATGCATAGATTAATAGAAATGGGTTAATAATTAAGGCAGAGCAAGCCGATAAGAAACTAGTAACTGGCCAACAGAATTATATCAAATACAGAGTCTCTGTGTGTTACTTGGAACCGCCGGGACCAGATCAGCAGGAAAACCTTACTCGTAACACTACTCTATTGCTCTTCAGCTCATTTCCTTGGGACAATGTATCTTACTAAGCTGAGTGCTATTCTGACAGCCAGCAAGCTTCAGCAATCACCATGTCTTTGAACAGCCATCAAAGCTGCCACATTGCTGGTGTTATAGGCATGTGCAGACACAACCAGTTTTTCACATAAATCCAGAAATTTTAAACTCGCATTCTCAGGATTACACAGCAAGTGCTTTTTCCCACTGAACCATCTCTCCAGTCTCAACTCTGTATTCTTTAATATACATCTCAATTTTCCCTCCCTTCCCCTGGAGACCACGAGGTAACAGGTGCAGAAGTTGAGCTGGTGCCTAGGAAGAAGACAAAACCTTATTGACTAGCACTCATGGTGCTGAAGGTACTCTCCAAGAACAAACCTGGAAACCTATGGCAGTGGGCATAAATGTTATGGGAGTAACCAACTACTTTTTTAATTGGATTTAAATTCTATTCATGAGATAGAACCAATACCTGATATTGATAAAGTGGACAAGAATGTGAGACTAGATAGGACACATACCAAGGGGGAAGTCAAATTTTATTATTCTGATAAAGCAGTGGTTCTCAACCTGTGGGTCATGACACCTTTGGCAAACTTCTATCTCTAAAAATATTTATATTACAATTCATAACCATAGCAAAATTACAATTATGAAGTATCAAAGAAAATAGTTTTATGGTAGGGAGTCACCACAACATGAGGGAGTATATTAAAGGATCACAACATTAGGAAGGTTGAGAATCACTCTGGTAAAGGAACACAGCAATAAAATTACTCTTAATGACATATTGTTAAATCAATAATTCAATGCTTTGCTCAACTCAAATCAAAGAAACTTCCTTTTACAATATATGGGGATTAACACAGAGAACCACAACTGGAAAATGTACAGAGTGAGGGAGTTTGAAGTACTCAGCCCTAAATGGATTGTCTTTATCATAGTCCTGCTTTCAAGGCACAGGGATCTACGCAGAAGAGGAAGAAACATTATAAGAGCCAATGGTGATGGATAACACTAAGAAAATAGTGTCTTCCATACACAGCAGGACTGATACACATAAGAACTCACAGAGAGTATAGCAACATGCATAGGACCTGCAGAGATTCAAACAAGCAAGGATCCTAGCATTGAGAAGGAAAAATGGACACATTCCTGCCCCCGCTCAAGAAGCTATTCATAATTATTACCTGCTGGCAAAGGGAAAATCTGCTTCTCCAATGGAGAGTCACTGGGTATATCAACCACAACCCATGCTCAGGTGTAGTTGGGAGTTGTAGGGAAGTTAGTTTTTTTCCACCATGGTCATTTTTTTTTTGTTTTTTCAGGGTTTTTATAGGCATTGTTTGGGAGAATTTTTGTTTGGTTGTGTTTTATATATAGAGAGAAGGAATATGATGTTGTGTGAGTAGAGACTTAGGGATAATCTGAGGGGATTTAGAGGAGGAGAAAACATGGTCAAAATATATTGTATGAAAAAAATATAAAGAGGCTCCTGTCTCCGGTCCCCATCGAGAGCACCCTTGGAGCTCTGATACACCCCCACCCATCCCCACCTCCAGCCTACCCCCCTACCCTGTGCCCTACCCCACCTACAGTCCTGCCGCTCTGGTTGAGCACTGGGGCAGAGGGTGGAGCTAACAGTCCACCCTACTTCGGAGACTTCTCCCAGCAACTCCAAACAAAGGAGACCTGACTATCTGTAATTACCACCTGCTTGGTCTCTGACCCCGCCTCCAGTCTTCTGGAGTCCCTGGCCCCTCCCAGAGATCCGCCTATCTCTGCAGGTCCATTCTGAGTTCCTGCTGGCAAGATCCTTGATCCCCAAATCCAGGCCCCTGAAAAAGAATGAGGTCTCAGCAGGAGAGCGCCAGTTTCCAGTGAGATCCCACTACCCTGCAAAAACTTCTCAAGTTCAAGCTCAGCTCTCTTCCTCTTCTGCTGGCTATTGGCCAGAGCTATTGGCCAGAGCTATTGGCCAGAGAACCACTGTGAGTATCTGCTGGCATCTTCTTCTGGATCCTCATCCTTGACCCCATCCCTGGATCCCTGTCTCCTAGAGACCTTGGACCACACAGAGCTACAGACATTGAATCTTTGATCCACATAAGCCCATCGGAGAAGGACCATAGAGAGAGGGAAGAGACACCACCAACACCTACTGGAAGAAACTATGGGAAGAAGGCAATACAAGAGAACACCTAACAACAGAAAGACAAACATGACACCACCAGAATCTAGGGAATCTACACCAACTAGAATGGAACACAACAAAAAAGCAGAGGAAGCAGAAGGGTACGACTTAAAAAACACCATCATAAAAATGATAGAGGCCCTCAAAGAAGATGTGAGAAAATCCCTTAAAGAAATGGAAGAAAAAACAAGCAAAAAGTGGAAGAAATGAACAAATTCCTTAAGGAAAGTACAGAAAGCCAAGAAAAAACAATTAACTAGGTGAAGGAAACGGTTCAAGGCTTGAAAACTGAAATTGAGAAAATAAAGGCAACACAAACGGAAGGAAGGCTGGAAATTGAAAACCTGGGCAAAAATTCGGAAACCACGGACACAAGCATAAACAATAGAATTCAAGAGATGAATCTCAGGCGCAGAAGATAAACTAGAAGAAATAGATTCAACGACCAAAGAAAATCATAAATCCAACACATCCTTAACACAAAACATCCAGGAAATGTGGGACACCATGAAAAGGCCAAACCTAAGAATAATAGGCATAGACGAAGGTGAGGAAGCCCAGCTCAAAGGTGCTGAAAACATATTCAACAAAATCATCGAGGAAAACTTTCCAAATCTGAAGAAGGACATGCCCATGAAAGTACAAGAAGCATACCAAACCCCAAATAGGCTGGACCAAAGAAAAAAGACCCCTCGACATATAATATTCAAAACACCTAGCATACAGAATGAAGAAAGAATATTAAGAGCAGCGAAGGAAAAAGGACAGGTAACATATAAAGGCAGACCTATCAAAATTACACCTGACATCTCCATGGAAACCCTCAAGGCCAGAAGGTCCTGGACAGATGTTCTGAAAGTATTAAGAGAACACGGATGCCAGCCTAGGCTACTATATCCAGCAAAACTCTCAATCAATATAGATGGAGAGAACAAGATATTTAATGACAAAACCAGATTTTCCCAATATGTATCTACAAATCCAGCCCTACAGAAAGTATTGGAAGGAAAACTCCAACCCAAGGAAGGTAACTATGCCCACAAAAATGTAGGCAATAGATAATCCAACTACACCAGAAACCTAGGTTGAAGCAGAACAAATATATTCACAATACCACTGCCAACAACAAACCAAAATCAAACAAGCCTCAACAATCAATGGACCTTACCTTCAACATTAATGGTCTTAACTCACCTATAAAAAGACACAGGCTAACAGAATGGATACGAAGACAGAATCCATCCTTCTGCTGCATACAAGAAACACATCTTAGCTCCAAAGATAGACATTACCTCAGGTTAAAGGGTTGGGAAAAGATTTTCCAATCAAATGGAAATAAGAAGCAAGCAGGCGTGGCTATCCTAATATCTAACAAGTTAGACTTCAAACCAAAATTGGTCAAAAGAGATGAAGACGGTCATTTCATATTCATCTCAGGAGAAATCCATCAACACAAAGTCTCAATTCTGCATATCTATGCCCCTAATACAAAGTCACCCACATTCGTAAAAGAAACACTACTAAAACTCAAAGCTCACATAAAACCTCACACACTTATAGTGGGAGACTTCAATACACCACTCTCAACACTAGACAGAACCACAAATCAGAAACTCAACAAAGAAACAAAAGAATTAACAGAAGTTATGTCCCAACTGATGTTAACCAACATCTATACAACATTCCATCCAAAAACAAAAGAATATACCTTCTTCTCTGTTCCACATGGAACCTTCTCTAAAATCGACCACATACTAGGTGACATAACAAACTTCAACAGATACAAGAGAATAGGAATAGTCCCCTGTATCTTATCGGACCACCATGCTTTAAAATTGGAAATCAACAACAACACAAATAGCAGAAAACCATGGAAACTTAACAATGTGCAATGGCACCACTCCTGGGTCAAAGAAGAAATAAAGAAAGAAGTTAAAGACTTTCTAATATTCAACGAGAATGGGGATACAACATACCCGAACTTGTGGGACACCTTGAAAGCAGTGCTACGACGGAAGTTTATTGCACTAAGTGCCCATATGAAGAAAACAGAGGATAGTCACATAAAAGCCCAACTGAAAACCTTAGAACAGAGAGAAGCAAATTCACCCCGCAGGAGTAGATGCCAGGAAATAATCAACTTGAGGGCTGAAATCAACAAAATAGAAACCAGGAAAACAATACAAAAAAATCAATGCAACAAAGAGTTGGTTTTTTGAGAAAATCAACAAGACAGACAAACGTTTATCCAAATTAACGAAAAAGCAGAGACAGAACATGCAAATTAACAAAATCAGATACGAAATGGGGAACATAACAACAGACACAGGAAATCCAGACAACATTCAGGTCATACTTTGAAAATCTGTATTCCACAAAAATTGAAAATTCAAAGGAAATGGACAAGTTTCTGGATAACTATCACTTACCAAAATTAAATCAAGAACAGACAAACAACTTAAATAGACCTATAACCCGCAAATGAAATAGAAGCAGTCATCAAAAGCCTTCCAATGAAAAAAAGTCCAGGGCCAGATGGATTCAGTGCAGAATTCTACCAGACATTCAAGGAAGAATTAATACCACTACTCCTCAAACTGTTCCACAAGATAGGAACAGAAGGTTTATTGCCAAACTCTTTTTATGAGGCCACAATAACTTTGGTACCCAAACCTCACAAAGACACAACTAAGAAAGAAAACTACAGACCAATATCCCTGATGAACATCGATGCAAAAATTCTCAATAAAATACTGGCAAACCGAATTCAAGAATACATCAGAGAAATTATCCACCATGATCAAGTAGGCTTCATCCCTGGATTGCAGGGATGGTTTAACATACGAAAATCTATCAACGTGATCCATCATATGAATAAACTGAAAAAGAAAAACCACATGATTATCTCCCTAGATGCTGAAAAAGCCTCGACAAAATTCAACACCCTTTCATGATAGAGGTATTGGAGAGGTCAGGGATAACAGGAACATACCTAAATATAATAAGAGCAATATACAGCAAACCAACTGCCAACATCAAACTGAATGGAGAGAAACTTAAGCCAATTCCTCTAAAATCAGGAAAAGACAAGGCTGTCTTCTCTCTCCATATCTCTTCAATATCGTACTTGAAGTTCTAGCTAATACTATAAGACAACAAAAGGAGATCAAGGGGATCCAAATTGGAAAGGAAGAAGTCAAACTGTCTCTATTTGCAGATGATATGATAGTTTACATAAGTGACCCAATAAACTCTACCAGGGAAATCCTACAGCTGATAAACACCTTCAGCAAACTAGCAGGATACAAGATAAACTCAAAAAACTCAGTAGCCCTACTTTTTTCAGACGACAAAGAGGCAGAGAAAGAAATCAGAGAAACATCACCCTTTACAATAGCCACAAGCAACATAAAGTATCTTGGTGTAACGCTTACCAAACAAGTAAAAGACCTATATAATAAGAACATTGTGACTCTAAAGAAAGAAATTAAAGAAGATACCAGAAAATGGAAAGATCTCCCATGTTCTTGGTTAGGTAGGATAAGCATAGTAAAAATGGCAATCTTACCAAAAGCAATCTACAGATTCAATGCAATCCCCATTAATATCCCACCACAATTCTTCACCAACCTTGAAAGGATAATAATCAACTTTATATGGAAAAACAAAAGACCCAGGATAGCCAAAACAACCCTATACATTAAAAGAACTTCAGGAGGCATCACCATTCCTGACTTTAAGCTCTACTACAGAACTATAGTTCTGAAAACATCCTGGTATTGGCATAAAAATAGACAGGTAGACCAATGGAATTGAATTGAAAATCCTGATATTAATCCATGCACGTATGAACACCTGATTTTCGACAAAACAGCTAAAATTATACAATGGGGCGAGGACAGCATCTTCAACAAATGGTGATGGCACAATTGGATGAGGGTGTGTAGAAGACTGTAGATAGACCCATGTCTGTCACCATGCACAAAACTCAAGTCCAAATGGATCAAAGACCTCAACATCAATCCAGCCACATTGAACCTCTTAGAAGAGAAAGTAGGAGGTACCCTTGAACAAATTGGTATAGGAGACCGCTTCCTGAACATAACTCCAGGGGCACAGACACTGAAAGAAACAATTAATAAATGGGACCTCTTCGAACTTAGAAGCTTCTGTAAGGGAAAGGACACAGTTGACAAGACCAAACAGCAGCCCACTGACTGGGAAAAGATTTTCACCAATCCTATATCCGACAAAGGGCTGATCTCCAAAATATACAAAGAACTCAAGAAACTAGTCAACAAAACACCAAATAACACTATTAAAAAATGGGGTACAGAACTGAAGAAAGAATTCTCAATGGAGGAAAGCAAAAAGGCTGAAAGACACTTAAGAAAATGCTCCACATCCTTAGCTATCAGGGAAATGCAAATCAAAACAACTTTGAGATACCATCTTACCCCTGCCAGAATGGCTAAAATTAGAAACACCAGTGATGATTTACGTTGGAGAGGATGTGGAGAAAATGGAACACTCCTCCACTGCTGGTGGAAGTGCAAACTCATACAGCCATTTTGGAGATCATATGGCGGTTCCTCAGGAAAATGGGAATTAGTTTACCACAGGACCCGGCAATCCCCCTCTTAGGCATATACCCAAATGATCCACATCCATGCAACAAAGACATCTGTTCAACTATGTTCATAGCAGCACTATTTGTAATAGCAAGAACCTGGAAGCATTCTAGGTGCCCCTCAATTGAAGAATGGATAATGAAGATGTGGCACATCTACACAATCGAATACTACTCTGCAGAAAAAAATAATGGTATCTTGAAATTCGCAGGCAAGTGGATGGCACTTGAAGAAACCATCCTGAATGAGGTACCCCAGTCACAAAAAGAGGAACACAGTATGTACTCACTCATATATGGATTTTAGACCTAGATCAAATGATCACCAGCCTATAATTCCATCACCAGACGAACTAGGATACAAGGTGTATTCTAAGAGTTTCATATAAAGTCCCTCACAGAACTGGGAATGGACAAGTCCCCCAGAACTCAGGTGAAGTGGGGGAGGACAGCGAATGGAGAGAGAAGTAGGAGAAAATGAGGGGGAGGAGAGGAAGGCATGTGCAACCAGGAGGATTGAGCCTGGTTAGGAATGGAAGATAGGAAAGAGAGAGAGACAGAGACAGAGAGAAAGAACATAAAAGAGGGAACCAATATTGGTTTGAAGATAAAGTTGAACACAAAGAAAGGTCGAGAGAGCTACAAGACTGCTCCCAACTAACAATCTCAGCTTCTGTGGAAAGGCTATCATAAATGCCCTTCCCGGAGATTGAGATCAACAACTAACTTCTCCATGGAGCCCTCAACTAATGCCTGTTGAAAATAGGAGCAAACACCCATACATAAACACTGAGTCGAACTAGAACCCAGAAGCAGATGGAGAGGACAAGACCATGCAGTAGAAGCACATAGAGACAGCTTACCTGACCAAGGTGGAGCTAAGGGCCACTAGATTGATAGCTGGGAAGCCAGCATGGGATTGACTCAGGCCCCCCTCAATATGGGTCTCAGCCAGAAGCTCTGAGCAGTCTGAGAGACCTCAGACAGTGGAGCCAGGATGTATCCCTGGTGCACAAAAGGACTTTGCGAACACATCCCCCATGGAGGGATAACTGCCTTAATCTAGAGACAGGAGAGAAGCCCTAGTCCCTACTTCACAGGACCTGTCACATCTACATGACCCCAATTGGATGGCATTCCCCTACATATGGGAATTGTGGTGGGGGGATGGGAGGGGAGGGTTGTTTAGTGTGCATGTGAGAGGGCACAGAGGGTAAAAGGGAAGGAAGGAGGGAGGGAGGGCTGAAGGGAAGGGAGGGAGGGATGGCTGGAGGGAATGGAGGGAGGGAGGGAGAGGGAATTGGGATCAACATGTAAAATAATAAATTAAAAAAAATGCTTTGACTCCAAAATTTAACTTGAAGAACAAGTTACTGGGGAAAAGGATTTCTATTTTTGTTTCCACAGAAAATGAAAAGATGTGGATTCCTTCCAGACTAATGTGGTTTGATCACGCCAGACTGCCTGAAACAGAGTACAAGCTGATCCTACATTCAAAACAGCTAGACAAAACAGCCCTACAGATTACAGCTAGGATATCTGAATCTTCTTCGAATCCCCCAAGAAAGCGCCCCTTACCAGCAGGAAGTAGTTTGGAAAGAACGATGCCCAAATTCCCAAATATTGTGTATAAATGTTTGTTTTCATTTAATTGGACTTTGTTATATAAAATTAAATAAAAAAATTATAAAAAAAGAAAGAAAAAATATAAAGAAAAATGTGTAGAAGCACTTATTTTCCAACATGCATTGTAGCTGTTGGTATTGTTACTTTGAAATTATTTTGTAGTCTTTCTCTCCTGAATGTCATGTAAGCTGAGTAGTGTTCACTCACAGAATGTCTCCCTTTTAAGAGAAAGCAGAAAGAAGAAACTAAGGGCTGTAGAAACAAGAAACACAGCATGCTAGTTTGGGAGACACAGTCTGCTCCTCTTATTGTGTACCTGAATGTGACCTTTACTACCCTCACCACGACCTAGTCAATTTATTTTAAAAATATAAATACAGACATATGTGAAAAATTTAAGATCAAGGTGCTCCAAGACAATGTGAATTTACCTAGTCAAATTCAAAGAGAAGCTGAGAATCAAGAAAGGACACCAAAGACATTGTTCTCTGATAGTATTTGGTCAGTCTAGTGAATTTAGTTTCTGACTCAAGACAGGGAACAGGAGGGAAGTGAGCAAACCCAGAGTTCCTCCAAGGTGGGAAATCTAATAAGAGACCGTCTACTTATATGCTATGTGAAGTAACTAATAACACCCTCAGAGCAAGTTTCAGACTAAACACATATGCTTTGAAAGAACTACTGCAATGCTTTTATAGGCATTTAGAAATTAGTAAAGAGGCTGGATACATAGCACAATAGGCAAAAGAGCTTGCTGCACAAGCATGCAGGCCTGAGTTTGAGTCACAAAAATTTCTGGGACATCTATAACCCAAATGCTGTAGTGGTGGAGACAGGGTTGTTGGCTGTGAGCTTAGCCAGAAAAAGAGCAAGCTTCAGCTCCAGTGAGAGAATTTGTCTCAAGAAAACAAGGAAAAGAGTGACCAAGCAGGACTCCCAATGTCCTCCTATGGTCTCCACACACAGAGATACAGACACACACGCACACACACAGAGACACACACTACACACAAATTCTACACTCATACACAAAGTTTAAAAGAATGAAAGAATATATATTGAGAAGTTATAATATAAATTGGTACTCAAATATATTTATACTCTAAACTCAAAGCATTCTGGAATCCTAAAATATGTTAAACCAGCAATTTAGCTCAAAAGTGATGCATCTAAAATTACCTGTACTGAGGAGCTGGGCTGTCTGTTTCATTTTCAATCAACAGAAACTCTCAAACTTTGGTAAAACACAATAAAAAAAAGAATTCCTTAAAAAAATATATGAAAAAAGACAAACATTGCACATTGATGCTATGGCACAGCCAATTTACTACAAAATTTTTCAAATGTCACTCTCAATTTCCATACTTATTGCAGAGTGGCTATACGCATTTTGTGCAGCAATACCATCTGGTGTCTGGCAGAGCAGGGCTGATTCCTCTCTGTGGAATGCACACCCCCTCAAGCCTTAGAGACTCAAAATACTCTTCCCAGAAAAAGCTTATTTCGCCAGCAAAAGCAAATCAGTAAGCATACAAGAAAATCAGCAAAAGACAGAAACACCAGACCTGCAAAACTTTCACATATTGAAATTAACAGACACTGAATGTAAAACAAACTTATTATGCTAAAATTCATCAAAGATAATAATGTACTATAAAATTAACCTACAAGGGTTGCATTTAACCACAAATAAGTGGAAAGTCAAGTAATCAGAAAGTTAAATGCAGTAGATGAATTTATTTAGTAACACATTACAATATACCTGAAGAGATAATTTGATAACAAGAAAGTATGGTTGATGTTGCTTGCAATGTAGCACAGCATCAAAGGAATAGAGTAACGGAAGGGAGAAAGGCCAGGTTTGAGAGAGAGAGAAAGAGAGAGAGAGAGACAGAGAGAGAGAGAGAGAGCCTCTGTCTCAAAATTAAGGAGGAAACTGAAAACACCTCCTAACATTAACCGCTGATCTCCATGTGCATGTGCACTTGCATATACCTGTGCACACGTGAACATACATATTTGAATATACATGCATATAGGCAAACACACAAGTGCATGCACACTCACACACACACACACACACATAAATAAGGTTGACTATCTTGAATAACTGGAGTTCTCACAGTCCTCAAAAAAGAGAGAAAAGGAATTCGGCAGAAGAAATGTTTGAGGAGGAGTTTTATGTTCAGAACGTGTGAATGATATCAATCTAACACTTTCAATTGTTCTCAGGAATCCCTGGGAAAATTCCTACATAATAATGCACACTGCAAGTAAGTCACAGTAAAATTTGAAAATCTTTTTGAAGAAAAAGAAAGAATGAGAAAAGCTTTGAAGAATGGTGGCTTAGCTGCTGGTTTAGAACAAAGAAGAAATTAGGCAAAAAGAACATGATCCTGCCATCAGTCACATGAATGAGCAGAGATGTACAACCTTTTTTAGTTAGGCCTGAAGATTCTGCAATTAAATGCTTTGATGGCAGACTAAGGGGCACAGAGGCAAGGGACATAGATAAACTGATCCAGCCCCACAGAAATGAAGAGATAACAAATATATGTTTAACAAATGTTAATCATTATAAACTAAGTGGACCATGTTTTGTATTGCTACATATGAATGCAATTTGATATGCAGAGATACAATAACAATACACTTAGACTTTACCTGTCTGTTGTCCAACACAGTTACTATTCATCTGTATAAATGGATGTATATCACCATCCAAGGAGGAAACAACATGTGCCCTCTGTGCTGGGTACTTTTATGTAAACTTAATACAACCTAAAGTCACCTGATAAGAGGAAACCTCAATTAAGGAAATGCATTCATAAGATCCTGCTGTATGTAAGACTACAGAGCACTTTCTTAATTAGTGATTGATGGAAGGGCCCAGACCATTGGGGGTACCCTGGGCTGGTGGTCCTGGGTTCTATAAGAAAGCAGTCTGAGAAAGCCATGAGAAGAAAGACAGCAAGCAGCACTACTCCATGGCCCCTGCATCAGCTCCTGCCTCCAAGTTCCTACCCTGATTGAATTTCTGCCCTCACTGCTTTGATGATGAACTGCTATCTTAACTGTGAGTGAACTCCCCAACTTGCTTTTTGGTCACAGTGTTTCATCACAGCAATAGAAACCATAACTAGGACACTCCACACTAAAACCAACTATCCACAGTGATGGGAGAATACACAATGTATTGGTCTTTAATGGCTGCTGTAGCAAAGTACAAAATTCTCACCTTGCTGTTCTAGAGACTAGAACTGTTCCCCTCTTTTTACTTTCTTTTGGTCTTCTTTCAGTCTTTTCTTTCATAGCTAGGCATGGAAATTTAGGGCCTTCCCATTGGTAGACCAGTACTCTACCACTGAGCTAAATCCTCAACTCTCAGAGCTAGTCAGTTCACAGTGTTATGTGCAAAAGCTCTAATCTAAGCCTATCTTCAAAATGGCCCTTGTGTTCTTCTATATGCATCCTCTTCCCTCTGCATCCACCTGTCTCTCTGGGATCCCTTTTTATAAGGGCATGATTCATAATGGAAAAAAAAAAACAGATCCACACAAATAACTGCATTTACTTGGTTTCCTCTGGAAAAACAACTTCCAAGTAAAGTGGCATACTGATGTGCTGGGGAGTTGCCACATTGATTTACACACTGGGAGACAGACACAATCTAAGCCACAATGTATTATAAGGATGGGGTAGGAAGATGTGGAATAGAGTCATGTGATTGATAGGCATAAACTTACTCCTTGGAATCACAAGCTTATTCCAGCTTCAAAGAAGCCTTGCATAATATTTTACTTGATTCAAAGTGAACTTGAAACCACAACATTCAAGTCTTTTGCCTTCAAGTGTAGGGTCTGTGATGGTCTAAATGGCTTGTTTTACTCTGGTTTTGCTCTTTCATTATGAGTTCCTAACAGCATAATGAAAACCACCATAGGGGATGTATGTTAATGTGGCATAGAATACAGCCAGCTCCGTGTGGCCCTTTGCAAAGTTCAACAGCACATGGTTTATGGATGAACTTTTTAGTACCATGCTCATAAATCCCATGTAAGCTCATTAAAATCCCAAATGGAAGTCGTATCTTGGTTGTCCCAGAGCCCAGATTCCCACTGAATCACTCCATAATGAAATACGAACATAATAAAGTTGTACCAGAGGTCACAGTCCAGAATATACTTTCCAAAAGTCATCAACAACCACCACTACCTTGTTCACAAACAGCTGACAGTTCCTAGACTTGAAACAAGGAGCACCAGAGGGCATGCACCATTTCCCTGCTGGATGAAGTCTACATACAGCATTGCCATAGCATAAGCAGCTTATTACAATCATCCAGGAAGCATAGTAAGGCCAGAAGACAACTCAGTTAGACAAGTGCTTGCATTAGTTCCATCCCCAGCACCCACCTTTCAAAAACCCACACATAGTGGTGCACACTTACAATCTCAGTGTTGAGGAGGTGACAGATGGCTCTCTGGGAGTTACTAGTCAGCTAGATTAGCATACTGGGGGACCACAAGAACTAGGAGTGAGAGACTCTATCTCAAAAAGCAAGGTAGATGATGCCTAAAAAACCATACCTGAGGGTGGCTGCTGTCCTCCATATATATACACACATGTGTGCCTGCACAAACCCAAAACACACACACATACACACCACAGAGAGAGAGAGAGAGAGAGAGCGCAAGCCTGACAAAGTTTGAGAAACATGTTCATTTTCTTTATGTACAGGAGAGCTGCTATTGCACTAATACTGGTCAGGTGTATGGCTGTGGGTGTACCTCATCTCATTCTATCCTGATGTCCCTAAGACAAAGTCCTTTAAAGTAAGCACTGAAGGCAGGGCATAGCTTGTGCCAGAACTGCTTGCTTTTGCATGCACAAGATAATGGATTTGGTGCCCAGCTGCTACAAAGGAGAACAATAAAACAACAAAGACTAAGTTAAGCCTTCCTCCAGGACACCAGGATAGGCAGGTGCTTCAGATAGCTGTCCTTCTGCAAAGGACCGCAGTCTCCACTCAGCTGGGCTTTGTGGAAGGAAACAGAACAGCTAGTTCCCATCGCAGGAAGTACCAGAGACAGGATGAGAGGGAATAGATGGAACCAATGTGTACAACAACATATTCCACTAAGTTCAGTCAAGAAGAATTATAGCATTGTCCGGAGGCTATTAACGATCTGTACAGTGGGAGCAGAAAGTAAGAAAACATTGGCATTATTTCAAGCAGGGCAACATATTGAAGTGTTCAAAGTGGAAAGTGTGCTGCTGTTAAAAAGAAAGAAAGAAAGAAAGAAAGAAAGAAAGAAAGAAAGAAAGAAAGAAAGAAAGAAAGAAAAGCTGCATTTAAGTGAAAGGTTTAAACTAACACCTGCCAAACTCCAATGGGAAGGAACAACAAAATAGGAGAATAGGAGAGAAGAAAATGAAGAGAGGGAGATGGGAAGGCAGAAAGAGATAAGAGGAAGGAAAATGAGCTGAGAGATGAGAAAACAAGGGAGAGATAAGGAAAAGAGATAAATTATTGATAAATGATTAGGAAGCTAATAGATAGGTAGACACATACATATATACATTCATACATACATACATACGCTGTGATAGTTTAAGTGCAAGTAGCCCCCATAGCTGCACATGGAGTGGCACTATTAGAAAGTATGGCCTTGTTGGAGTAGTATGGCATTGTTGGAGGAAGTGTGTCTCAGTTAACTTCCTACAACTTGCAGATCAAGTAATAGGACTCTCAGCACCTCTGCAGCATCATGTCTGCCTATGTGCTGCCAAGCTGATAATGGTCTAAACCTCTAAACTGTAAGACAGCCAAATTACATGTTTTCCTTTATAGAAATTGATATGGTCATGATGTTTCTTCACAACAATAAAACCCTAACAAAGACAGATATAAGATAAATAGATATATATAGACAGACAGATAGATAATTGATAGAAGATAGATAGATAGATAGATAGATAGATAGATAGATAGATAGATAATGGATGGATGGATGGATGGATGGATGGATGGATAGTCAGAACAGAACACTAAAGGAAATTTCTCACTTGCAAAAAACCCACCATCTTCTGTTTAGCCATAAATGAGACATGGATATCGCATGGCCTCCCTGCAACACTCAAGGATCACTGTAGAAGAGGGAGAAGAAAGATTCTAAGGACAAAAGGTCAGCGAAGAATGCTGAAAAACACCATTTTTTCAGACATGACAGGGTTGTCGCAAACATGAGTTCAAAGCGACTACTTACTTGTAATCAGAGGCAGAGACAAGTGGATTCCTTGGCTCTCTAGCCAGCCAGACTAGTATACTCACCAAGTACCTGGCCAGTCAGAGACTCTGTCTCCAAATAAGGTGGGGACTAGAGATAAGGTTCAGCTAGTAGTATGCCTACCCATCATGCACAAAGCTTTGTGTTCCACACCCAACAACTGGACACTGTGGTACACATCAATAACTCAAGGATTCGTGAGGTAGAGGCAGTAGTATCAGAAGACCAAGGTTGTTCCATATTGTATCATGAGTTTAAGTCAGCTAGCCTGATGTTCAAAAGACCTTGTATGGGAGAGAGATGGGGGTGGACATCTTGTGAGAAACAATATGAGGTTGTCTTCTGGCCTCCACATGTGCATGCGCTTCATATACAAATGCACTCACAAACATGCAAGTACATACACACAAGAAATAAGTAAATAACCAAATTCTGAAATACACAGGGTCGACTGAGATGATTCAAAGTAATTTTCATAATTCAAGAGCTTCTGATTACACTGTGGAAATCAGTATATATCTTCCTCAAAAAATAAAACTAAAATGAGAATTCCCATGTAATGATGCACTACAACTCCTAAGTTTGTGCCTTGAAGACTTTAAGTCAACACACCACAGAGACACCTGCACACCCATTGTTTAGAGTGGCTGTATTCATAGGTATGGATGGATGGATGCATACTGGGCACCAGCAGTGGATAAATGGGTAAGGAAAGTATGCACATTCATACAAAGAAGTTTTATTCTGTAATTTTCAGGAAAATAGCTGGAGCTAGAGAATATCAGGTTGACGGGTGAGTGGCAGACTCAGACAAGTATATTTCTTTCATCTGTGGAATATAGAAGGAAAAAGACATGAAATCAGAGGAGAGACTGAAAGGGGAAAGATAGTCATGGTGGACAGGACTAGGAAAATGGCTGGATAAAGTACTTGTTGTGTAAGCATGAGGTCCCAGCACTCACATAAAAAGACAGCGCTGGCCATACATGATCCTGCAATCCAAGCAGAAACACTAGGGATCACTGGTGTTTCCTGGATTCCAGTCAGGCTCCAGTTCAATGAAAGACCATGTCTGAAAGGAATGAGGCACAAAGTGATAGAACGGGTCACCAGCATTCTCCTCTGGTTTGCTCATACACATGCTCACATGCCCCACATATACACATACATGTGTACACACACAAATGAGAGGGTAACCAGATGGATGCACTTAATGTATACTTATGAAAACATCATCATGAAATATACTAGTTTATACAATTAATGTATGCTAATTATGAAAAACAACTTTAATATAAACCCACCTGCAATACAAGCTAACACACTCACAGGCTCCAAAGATTACCATTTGGACTGTTATTCCACCCACCAATTTTTTTTTTTAAGTCAGTGAGGAAATGTAACACTAAAAGTCTATTAGTTCTCCCTTGATTTTTCTTTAAGTAAGATATGTAAATGTTACAATTACATCTAGAGGCAAAATCATGGATTATGTCTATAAAAGCAGAATGTAGTTCTAAAAAATATCCACGTTCTCACTTCACTGAAAATAGACAAATCTGGAAGAAATTATCACTTCTCCCACTCCATTCTTTAATATTTACACCTGAAAATATCACATTTGGAATGTCAGTAGCCATCTTGTTACCATAAGGGGTAAATCTAAAGTATTGAAACAGCAATCCTCATAGCATTTGAACAATGAACTCACTACTTCTGTCTAGGACCAGCATGTCAAGAATATTTATTAATTTTTGTTTTGAATTGAAGAACATCAATGAGAATCTCTGAGTATATTAAATGAACCTGGTGTCATAAATCTCTTTAGCCACCAACAATGCCAGTTGAGTCTTGTTCCATATACATGAATATGCCACTTTTGACATTTCCAGTGTTGAAAGAAAGCATATTTTAAATATCTATCAGCATATATTAATTGCATGCAGTAATGAGTTTCATGATGCATTTTCCTACAGATACATAATATATTCAATCATATTCACCCCTTTCCTTAACTCCTTTTGTCCCCTAAAGGAAACATATATGAATTCTGCCAACTAAGTAGTCAGGGCTGAACTCCTAAACAAAGTCAATGTTTTGCTAATGCAAAAGAGGAAACTTGACATTAAGCCACAATAAAGACTGGCTAAAATATAGAACATTTCATTCTCTAGTAAGCAGATGTTGAACTCCATTGCTGATAATCATAATGCTATGGTCATTCTTTTAGACAATGTAGGTTTTTGGGATCATTATTGTTGTTGTTGTTTGCAAAGATTGACCTCACAAGTTTCCTCTCTTCATATATTCTCCCTGGAGACTCTTCTGACTGTATAATGAGTTGCACAAGCTTGCAGGGTTTATCTGCTCTGTGGGGAACCACGGAGAAACATTTATCCTGGACTTCCCCTGTACTGCTAGAAAAACTGCTGAATAGTTACATAAACAGACTAATTCCTAGTTTGCAGTGTCTGTATATCCCTGATTTGCTGATAGAGTATTTTAAAAGATAAGATGCATCCATGGGAAAAGCAAAGCTCTCATCTAGAGAAATAATTTATTCAAAAGCCAAATACTAGTGATCACAACCCAGGAACACAGATGCAGTTTACTCCAGTATCCTGTTCCAAAAAGAAAGCATTTTCATGAAGGTTTTATAGTAACAAAGTCATAACTCAAGACACTTGTCAAATGTGTTGATAGGAACACCAGGGAGGTAGGCTCCCAACAAGCAGAGATACCTCTACAATCCAGGAGGCAAATCTCTGAGTGTTGTGAAGCACTCCCTCATTCTTCACTGTATTTAGCAAAATCATCTTTCACTTGGTCTTTTTGTTGGTTTTCTATTTATGTAAGCTGTCACAGTTAGTTTCATCAGCAGTGGGGCATCGCACAGAGTCTGCAGACTTTAAGAACCATCCCTCCTATATCTCAACCTGATGTGCATGTGATCCTCAGGAATGTGAAAAAGAAAAGACCTGAAAAGCCACAGATGTGCTGAGCACTGTAAGCACTGTGGCTTTCATGGCAAGTTATTCAACGCACCCTTGCTGCACACAGGTGTCATGGCCACAGAGTGACTGAGAAGTAAATTGATTTCTATAGATGTATACAACTTCTTTTAAAGATGGACGAATGAATATCTCACAGGGCTGGAGTTGTGGCTCAGTAATTAAGAGCACTTGTTGCTTTTGCAGAGGACCTGAAGTCAGTTTACAGCACCCACATCAGGAAGATCACACCTACCTGTAACTCCAACTACAGGGTATCTGACACACTCTTCTGGCCTCCATAGACACCACACTCATATTTATCTAGCTACACACATACACATATTTAAACATAATGTAATAAAATCATTACAATGAATCTCATGCTGGTACAATGGCTATGGTCTGTCCTCATCAATTCATTGGGAGCACATTCCTTTTTACCTGGTTATTGTGGAAGAGACTGGATAAGCTCTCTTGACTACCTCTCCTGCAAAAATGGGTCTCTGTTGTATCTCTGGCCAAGGATAGGATTGGAAATTCTTCATCTCTGTGCTCTTTCATAAAGAACAGGTAAGAGCCCGGCAAAATGAAATTTTCTCTTGCCATGGTATTAGTGGCATGCTATGTGCATTTGTTTATTTTCCTGTTGCAGTGATTTAAAAAAAATTCCATGACAAAGGCAACCTAAGGAAGAGAGTTCATTCTGACTTACAGTTCTAGAGGATCATTCCATCAAGGTGGAAAAGACATTGCATTAGGCAGAGAAGGCATGGCAGCAGGAACATGGGCCATGTCACATTAATAGTACAGAAGAAAGTGAAGAAGAAGTGTATCTGGGCTATAAAGTCTGTCTTCAGTAACCTACTACCTCCAGGGAGGCTCCATCTCCTAAAGGCTCCTCCGCCTATCCAAACAGCACTACCAGCTTGAAACCAAGTTTTCAAACACATGAGTCTGTGCGGGGTCATTTCACATTCTCCCCACAAAACAGTATGCAAGTGGTTATTGATTCGCATGACTTGGTAGTTCTTTCCTGAAATTTTGCCTGAAAGAAATTATATCTTCTTATTTGACCTAGCTACATGTATGTCACCCCAGCTGTGTTACCTTATTGTTATGCTTTGATGAAGCAGTGCCCCACATAAACTCATGATTTGAATGTTTAGTCTCCAGCTGGTAATGATATTTTAGGAAGTTCTGGAATTTTTTTAATATTTTTATTTAGATTATAAACAATCTTATTTTACATATCAATCCAAGTTCTCTATCCCTTTCATCCTTCCATGCCCCCCTCTAGACCCCCCATCCTAACTCCCATCCACTCCCCAGGGAGGGTGAGGCCTTATATGGGGGATCATGAAAGTCTGTCACATCATTGGGGCCAGGGCCTAGCCCCCCCCCATATATTTAGGTTGAGAGATAATCCCTCCAATGGGAATGGGCTCCCAAAGTCTATTCATGCATTATGGATAAATACTGGTTCCATAAAAAGAGGCCCCATACACTTGCCAGGCCTCCTAACTGCTACCCATATTCAGGTGGCCTGGTTAAGTCTTATGCTGGTTCCCCAGCTGTCTAGCTGGGATGCATGTGCTCCCACTTGCTCAGGTCAGCAGTTTCTGTGGGTTGCCCCAGCATGGTCTTGACTCCCTTGCTCATCACTCCTCCCTCTCTGCAACTGGATTCCAGCAGTTTGGCTCAATATTTAGCTGTGGGTATCTGCTTCTGCTCGCATCAGCTACTGGATGCAAGCTCTAGGATGCCATTGAAGGTAGTCATCAGTCTCAATATCAGGGAAGGACATTTAAGGTAGCCTCTCAACTATAGTTTAGATTCTACGTTGGGGTCATCCTTGTAGATCTCTGAACATTTCCCTAGTGCCAGATTTCTCTTTAAACCTATAATGACTCCCTCTATTAAGGTATCACTTTTCTTGCTCTCCTCTATTCATCATCCAACTCAATCTTCTTGATCCTTTGAGGTCTCCTCCAGGCTCCTCTTCTCCCCTACTTTTTCTACTACCTCCCTTGCACACCCTCCACCCTCCCCCGTGATCTCAATTTGTTCAGCAGCCCCTGTCCCTTTCCCTTCTCCCCAGGGACCATGTCTGTCACACTTACAGTACTACTTATTTCTTAGCTTCTGTGGAGGTGTGGATTGTAGGCTGGTAATGTTTTGTTCTATGTCTAATATTCATATATGAGTGAGTACATGCCAGGTCACTTTCTGTGACTGGGTTAACTCACTCAGGATGGTTTCCTCTACTTTCATCCATTTACCTGTGAATTTCAAGATTTCATTGTGTGTGTGTGTGTGTGTGTGTGTGTGAGAGAGAGAGAGAGAGAGAGAGAGAGAGAGAGAGAGAGAGAGAGAGAGAGAGAGAGAGAGAGAGTATTTGGAGTAGTACTCCATTGTATAAATGTAACACATTTTCTTCATCAATTCTTTGGTTGATGGATATCTAGATTGCTTCCAGGTTCTGGCTATTACAAATAATGCTTCTATGAACAGAATTGAACAAATGCCTTTGTTGTATGAATGTGCATTTTTGGGATATATTCCTGAAAGTAGAATTACTAGATCTTGAGGCAGACTGATTCCCCTTTTCCTGGGGAACTGCCATGCTTATTTCCAAAGTGGCTGTAGGAGTTTGCACTCCTACCATCAGTGGAAGAGTGTTCCCCTTTCTCCACACTCTCTCCAACATAAACTGTCCTTGGTGTTTTTTACTTTAGCCATTCTGACAGGAGTAAGTAAGATGGTATCTCAGAGTTGTTTTGATTTGCATTTCCCTGATGATTCAGGATGTTGAGCAATTTCTTAAGTGTCTTTCACCCATCTGAGATTCCTCCATTGAGAATTCTCTATTTAGTTCTGTACCCCACTTATTAATTGGATTATTTGGTGTTTTGGTGATGAAGTTCTTGTGTTCTTCATATATTTTAGAGAGCAGCCCTATGTCAGATGTGGGGTTGGTGAATATCTTTTCCCATTTTTGGGCTGCCATTTTGTCTTACTGACTGTGTCCTTTGCCTTACAGAATCTTCACAATTTCAGGAGGTCCCATTTAATAATTGTTTATCTGAGTGTCTGTGCTACTGTTGTTATGTTCAGGAAATGGTGTCCTATACAAGGGTACCTCCCACTTTCTCTTCTAAAAAGCTCAATGTGGATAAATTTATGTTGAGGTCCTTGATCCAATTGAACTTAAGTTTTATGCCTGGCACTAGATGTGAATCTATCTGTAATCATCTACATGTAAGAATCCAGTTATGCCAGCACCATTTGTTGAAGATGCTTTTTTTTCCATTGTATAATTTTAGCTTCTTCGCCAAAAGTCAGGTTTCATAAGTGTATAGGTTAATAACAGGGCTTCCAATTCAACTCCATTGGTCTACCTGCCTGTTTTTGTGCAAATACCAAGCTGTTTTCATTACTTATAGCTCTATAGTAGACCTTGAAGTAAGGAATGGTGATGTCTATGGAGTTCTTTTATTGTACAGGATTATTTTGGCTATCCTGCATTTTTCCATATAAAGTTGAATATTGTTCTTTAAAGGTCTGAGGGGAATTGTGCTGGTGTTTTGATAGAGATCACATTGAATCTGTAGATTTCTTTGGAGAAGATTGCAATTTCTACTATGTAAATCCTACCTACCCAAGAGCATGGAATATCTTTCCATTTTCTGGTATCTTCTTTAATTTCTTATTTTAAAGAGTCACAGTTATTGTCATACAGGTTTTTCACTTGTTTGTCTAGAGTAACTCCAAGATATTTTATGTTGTTTGTGGCTATTGTAAAGAGTGATGTTTCTCTGATTTCTTTCTCAGCACATTTATGGTCTATATATAGGAGGGCCACTGATGGTTCTTTTTTTTTTTTTTTTTTTTTTTTTAGTTAATCTTGTATCCTGCCACTTTACTGAAGGTGTTTATCAGGTGTATAAGTTCCCTGGTAGAATTTTTCTGATCACTCATGTAAACTATCATATCATCTGAAAATAGTAAAATTTATGCATCAATATTCATGAGGGATTTGTTAGATACTAGTATAGCTACACCAGCTTGTTTCTTGGGTCCATTTCATTGGAAAATCTTTTTTCAACCCTTTATTCTGAGTTAATGTCGGTCTTTGAAGTTGAGGTGTGTTCTTGTATTAAACAGAAGGATGGATCTGTCTTTGTATGCATTCTGTTAGCCTGTGTCTTTTTATAGGTAAATTAAGACCATTGATACTGAGGGATAGCCCATTAATTTGTTGTTTCTATTTCTTTTTTGTTTTTGGTGGTGGTATTATGTGTGAATTTTTTTTTTTTTTTTTTTTTTTGCTTTTGGAAATGTGTTATCATCTATTGCCTATGTTTTTGTGAGTATAGTTAACATAGTTAACTTCCTTGAGTTGGAGTTTTCTTCTAATAATTTCTGTAGAGCTGGATTTGTGGATATGTATTTTTAATTCTGGTTTTGTCATGAATATCTTGCTTTCTCCATCTATTGTGACTGAAAGCTTTGCTGAGTATAGTAGTCTGGGCTGGCATCCGTGGTCTCTTAGTGTTTGTAGAATATCTATCCTGGACATTCTGGCTTTCAGATTTTCCATGGAGATGTCAGGTGTAATTCTGATCAGTTTGCTTTTATATGTTACTTGGCATTTTTCCTTTGTTGCTCTTAATATTCCTTCTTTATTCTGTATGTTTGGTGTTTTGATTATTATGTAGCAAGGGGACGTTTTTGTGGCCCATTCTATTTGGTGTTCTGTAAAGCTTCTTGTACTTTCATTGGCATGTCTTTCTTTAGGTTGGGAAAGTTTTCTTCCATGGTTTTGTTGAGTATGTTCTCTGTGCCTTTGAGTTGGGCTTCATTGCCTTATTCTATACCTATTTTTCTTCTTAAGTTTGGTCTTTTCATGGTGTCCCACACTTCCTGGATATTTTGTGTTGAGGATTTCTTGGATTTAACATTTTCTTTGGTCTATTAGTCCATTTTATTTCTGCTACTATGTCTTCAACCCCTGAGATTCTCTCTTCAATATCTTTTATTCTGTTAGTGATGCTTACATATGTAGTTCCTAATTGTTTACCCAGATTTTCTATTTCCAGCATTCTCTCAGTTTGTTTTTTCTTTCTTGTCTCTATTTCAGTTTTCAGGTCTTGAACTGTTTGAATTGTTTCCTCCATCTGTTTGATTTTTCTTGGCTTTCCTTGATTTCTTTAATAGATTTGTTGATTTCACACATTTTTTTTTGGTTCATCATTTTTTGTTGTTGTTTGTTTTTTCTTTCATTTCTTTAAGGGATTTTCTAATTTCCTCTTTGAGTGACTCTATCGTCTCCAGAAAGTTGTTTTTAAGGTAATTCTCTTCTGCTTCATCTGTGTTGGGACATTCAGGTCTTGATGATATAGAATCTCTAGACTCTGGTGGTATCATATTATTTTTTGTGCTGTTGAATGTGTTCTTATACTGTCATCTTCCCATCGTTTTTTCCAGTGGGTATAAGTGGGTTCTCTCCCTCCCCTGGTAGGTGTGAGTTCAAGGCTCTCTCCTGGTGGGTGCAGGTGAGTCCAAGACTCCAATGGAAGCAGATGATAGATGGCTAGGTCTCTTTGGGGGCTTCAGTGGTAATATGGGACTGGGGGCCACAGGTCAGGGGTGCCAACAGGGAAAGAAGGGCTAAGAAAGGCCCGGCACTCATCTCTTCCTGTGGGTGCTGGTCCAAGACTGGGATGGTGGCAGATGTGAGATGGCTCAGTCTGCCTCCAGGTCTCTCTCAGTAATTTGGTGGTGGGACAGGACTGGAAGCTCTGGAAATTTACTAGGTGGGACCAAGATATATGTAGTAGGACAGTGTGACCATGTCCTTGGTCCTACATTACCTTTAGCCACTTTTTGTTGTGCTTTCTGCTTTGTGGTCTATCAGGAAGTTAGTAGCCCTCCTGTATCACATGTATCAGTTGCCATAATGTTTTGGCCAAGCTCAGATGGCCAACCAACCATGGTCTGAACCCTCTAAAACCATAAAACAAAATAAATCCTGCATCCTTTAAGTCACTTCTTTAAGATCCTTTGGTTAAAATGACACAAAAAGTTGCTAACATGCATGTTTTTCCTAGTTTGACAGATTGGTGAACTTCTGTAGTTATAAGTCACGTATTCTTTATTTAGTTAACTTATTTATTGTGTCAGAGGTGTACATGTGTTTGTATATGTATGTGTACATAACTGTGTTTACATGTGTATACATGTGTGTGCATATACATGTGCAGGTCAGAGTTTAATCTCAGGTGTCATTCCTCAGGTGCCTTTCACTTTATGTTTTGAAACAGAGTTTCTCATTGGACTAAAATGTGCTAAGTAGGCTAAGCTGGCTGGCCAACCAGCCTCCAGAATATTCCAGTCTCTGTTCCTAATAGTAGGATGATAATGGGCCACCATCTCTGGCTTCTTACATAAAGTTTAGAATCAAACTCAGGTTCTTGTCCATGCATAGCAAGCACTTTATTAACTAAGCCATCTCTGAAGGCCCTAGAGTAACATATTTTTCCATGACTTTTAAGCACAATCAACAGTCAGCTTCTTCTCAGGCACCTTCTTTGCATCACTGGAAATGACAAGAGTCCTGAGGAGATCATCACTACGGTTCTTCTACCAGGAAGCCTTTCTGGTGGGGATGCAGATAATGAAAACCACCAGGATCCTCCTTCCAGCAGAAAAGTATTTTCATAGTTGTAAATAGAGCCTCAGCATTAACTCCACACACACTCACTGTGTGCCACATCGTCTATAACTCACTATGCAAACAATGAACTAAATGGTGAATAAAGCCCACTGTTGAAATGGTCCTTTCAAATGCCTAGTTCATAGTTTGTAGTGTCAGGAAGTGATGTTATATTTTATATGAACATGGGAAACTTAGAAGTAAACATTAGTAACTACTATATAAAGCCTAGACAATTGAGTTTACACAGTAGTACCCTTGCTTATATAAAATGTCACTTGATTGTTAGTGATGAGCAAAGTTATTGACTCTAATGAAGTTGTTCTCTGGGAGTACAACTCAGCATTCAGGATTTCTTTTCAACAACCAAACCTATGGCTTTTAATATTTGATCTTGCTTTGGTGAGAGATTTCACCTTTCATCCCCTTAATTCATGTATAACTTTTATTACACATGGGACACATACTCTCCTGAAACTCGCACCACAAAATCATTATTTAACTTATACTTTGTGAAGTAAATACAAAGTCTAATTAGAACATATAGGAAATGGGTCCAGTGCACTTCCCTTGGCAGGCTCCTATATCTCTATTATCTCAGAGCAGTGAAAACAGTATCTGCCTCCTGCATAGATGAGCATATCTACAAACCACAGGTCTGCCCAAACCTGAGGACACATTAGCATTCCCTTCCTCCTTACTCTGAAACATGCACAACAAGGAGTGAAATGTTTCCATAGACTTGGATGTGATTTGCCATTCCATATAATGAAAGTTCCCTTTGGGAAGAAGATGTCCTGAGAAAGGACACACAGAAGTTGTGCTTAAAGGACAAGTGGAAGAAGTGCCAGCACTGCTTTCTGATTTCTTAGCTACTTGTTTGCCCAATTTGGGAACCTCAGCATAACAGAGGGAATGCAGAATTGACAGGCAATACGAAGTAATCTTTAAAACGTCCTGGGCAGAGAAGTGCTTGCTCAGTGGCTAGCAGGCATTGCTCCTGCAAAAGTCCAAGGTTCAGTTTCCAGCACCCATGCCAGCTTACCCACAACCACTTCATCCCCAGGACATCTACCACCACAATTTTGAAAACAGCACCATTTAGACTGACTACAGAAAAGTTGTCTCAGTAAGGAAATTGAATCCAACTACATCTCCATTAACGCATGACTGAATATTAAAAACATGACAAATATACACAATGAGATTTTACTCTGTTATAAAAAATAAAATCATGAAATTTTCAAGAGAATTTATGGATGTGGAAATTGTACCAAGCAAAATGAGCAAAACTCTAAGAAAAACACATTTCCCTCATATGTAGATTGTAACCTATAATGTGTGTGTGACTATATATATATTTACCCACTACATATGTGTATATACATATGGGAATTGGGAAGATTTACAATGAGACAATAAGATATGGGACAGGGGTAAGGGTAATTGTTAACATATACTTTGTTTTGAAATATTAGGAATATCTAACATCATATATGTTAATTCCAAAATATTTAGGAATAACAAAAAGTTGATGATAAGCAAATATCTTTCCTCCATTGATAGATTCTTAAAAACTATATTCCTGTGTTTTCTCATTTCTAGAATTTTTTTTAGGTCTGTTTTCAAAATCATTGTATTCCTTCCACATAATAACCTTCCCCTCCACATTCCAGGCCTAGGCCCAAATCCTAGGTCACAAATACAAGGCAATTATTCTATCACTGAGCTATATTACAGCCCTGTTTTTGCTTCTGATTGCTAGAATCTTGCAAGCTATACTTGAAATCACCGCTCTCTCGTCTCTGGATACCACCATTACAAGCAAATTTCTGCTATCTTAATCTTTTGGAAGTCAGTCCTTTACTACTGAGAGACCCTCAACTGTCTTTTGTCAGTCCTCTCTCTTCCCCACATCCATAGTAACAGAGTTAATGTCTCACACATATTAGCCAGGTACTCCTCACTTATTGTAAGACAGGATCTTATTGTAACTCTCATGCTAGCCTTGAAGTCACTCGGTAGTCCATGCTGGCCTTGAATTTGACATTCTCCTGCCTCATCTTTCTGGGTACCTAGAAAAACAGATCTCTACCATCACATTCAGTTTTTATTCCCTTTCTAAATAATAAACTATTGTTATAAAAAAAGACTTAACCAGGCTCCTGCATGTCTCAGACTTCCTGAAACACTATAAGTATTGCTTGCCCCCAGTATATTCCCGCCATGATAACATAAGCCATGTTTGAACACAGCCAATGAGACTTAGACACTGAAGAGATGCTGTAATGGCCAGTATTATTGTCACTTGATAAGACCTAAAGTCACCTCAGAGACAAACATTTGAATGTGTCTGTAAGAATTTCATACAGTTGAAAATTCTAAAACAGAAAGTTATTTTAAGCCCCTCTTCTTTGTATTTTTGTGCATGGGTGTTTTACTTACATGTTTTTCTGTATACTACTTATGTGTCTAGTATGTATGGTAGCCAGGAGAGGGCACCGAATCTCCTGAAACAGGGGTTACAAATGATTGTATAGGTGCTGTATGCATACAGGAATTGAATGTGGGTCTGCTGGAAGAACAGCCTGTGCTCTTAACTGCTGAGCCGTCTGTCCAGCCTTATTTATAAAGCATCTAGTCTTTGAAATTTTGCTATAGCAACTGAACATGAACTAATACAGGAGTCTTCTGTGTTTTCACTTAACCCATCACCAAAATATTCATATTATGACTCAATTAAGGCAAATATTTTTAGGTTGCAAAGATCTTTCAGAGGTGACAATCATAACACATTCCACATCATTTACCACTTCTGCTTTATCATCTAAACATTTAGATTGAACTGCACATGCAAACTGATGATAGTGGAGTTGTTTTGACCCATAAAATGTCTATCTAATTAGCTGAAGGCCTGCAAGCTAAATAACGTATTTGCTTTTATTCTTTATTTTTACCTTTTCATTACGTCTACTTATTGAATGCACATGGCATAGTATGTGTGGTCAGAGGACAACTGGTAGAAAATGGTTCTCTCCTTCTACTATGTGGGTTCCAAAACCTAAACTCAGATCACCAGTCTTTGCAAGCACCTTTACCTACAGAGCCATCTGCCCATCCCATGATGAAAATTTTGTTATATTTTTGGCATGGCTGGGAATTGAACCCAAGACTTGGTGCATGCTAGACTAGTACACCATAAAACCATATTGCTTTCTGGGTCAGCTCTGAGATTTCTTCAGGTCCTCAAATTTTATTTAAGTGATTCTGAAAACCCACAAAGGATAAATTCACTCCCAAACTTGACAGTTTACTCTGGCACATGAGGAAGATTGCTCAATTGATGACGATCTTGCATGAGGACCTATATTTGATCCCAGGGATCCATGTATAAAAGTTAGATATTATAGTCAGTGCTTGTAAATGAAGCATTGAATGTCTCTATGGCTCACTGCCCAGACAGTTCACCTAATCAACAAAGCTCAGGCCACTGAAAGACCCTGTTTCAAAAACCAATATGAATACTACCTGAGGAATGATACCCACAGTCTCCAAGTCAACACACACACAGGAGCACACATACATGCAAACATACACAACACTCATATGTTCACACCCAAAAATGAAAAGAGCAAACCCTGAGCATCACACAAGTTGAGACTATGAATGTGAAGTCTTCTGATACACTGAACACACCAAGCTCTGTTTTTCTTGGATCTTATTATTTTCCTGAAAATTCCAAAACTACAGAGTAGCTATCCCACAGAGTCTCTTTACCTTCATTCATTATTTTACAAAAGCCATTTAAACAGTTTTCTCCCATTGGCCTATTTCAACTTCTAAATTGCCTTTTTTTGTGACCCACCAAAGTGTCTATGGCATCTGTGATTCCTGCTAATTGCAGATTCTTGACACATGCCCCTGATAGCTCTATGAAAAGGTCAGCCATTTCTATCTGTCTGTCATTTATCTTCAGGAAACAGCAGATTGAGTTTCCTCACTATGATTTTAAAAATGGATAGAAAATCTAATGCTGGGCTGGCCTTCCAGGAGAGGAAAGATGAACATGACTTCGTTGGCACATCATGAAAAAAACAATGGGAGAGAGAACTATTGTGGTTTGAGAAGAGAGCTACTTAAATATTAACATTGTTTTTGTTTTCTTCCTATAATTCTATAATTTTTATATCATTTTAATGTTAATTAATGCTATCAGTAATGAACTTAAACATGTTGGCTTAGAGTACTGGACTCCAACTACCAGGAAGCTTTCCCAAATGTTGTCAGGTTCTTCAACAAATATGATTTTGTTCAGTATAAACTTATGAAACATACTGAAATATTTTTCTGAGAGCAAATGATACCACTTAGCAGAAAAATAATCTGAACAACAGTGCAATGTCAAATAGCATCGTGTATCTGTTCAAGAGTCACAGCTAGCTTTTTAGTCATTCACAAGACTGCATACTCAGTCACTAATATTCCCTCTGTAACATTTCAAATACTACCATTGAATTGGTTTACTAAAGGTATTTGACAATCATGATTTAATAGAAAAAAAGAGGCAAATCAGCAAATTGATGAGAATTGGTCCCAAGACTGAGGAAGATGTGCACCTGTTGCTATTTTGTCACCCAACCATAGGGTCTGAATCAACTACCAAGTATTTTTCTCTTTCATAGAATCATTATATAAAAACCATGTGTCCTTGCAATGGAGAAAGACATATCCACATCCATGCAGAAAAGTACGTGGGTAGAGCGCACTGAGAACAGGCTCAGGCACTAAAGCACCTGTAATGCAAGCATGAGGACCTAAGTTCAGATCTCTAGCACCTACATAAAAGTAGGGCACATGGACAAATATATGTAACCCCAGAACTGGCAGGGCAAAGACAGGAAGATCCCTGGGATTTACTGGTCAACCAGAATAGAAAAGCAAAATCAATGAGTTCCAGATCCAATGAGAGACTCCATCTCAAAAATTAAAGTAGAAAGTTATTGAGGAAGTCATCCCAGTCAACTATGTCCTCAAATGGACAAGTGACATGTACCTATGGTGTTATTTTGCTTGTGATCCAACAAATAAAGATTGCCTTATGATCAGAGAGTAGAACTCACCACACTACATAGCCAACGATGCCAGGCAGTTGTGGTACATACCATTAATCCAAGCATTCTGGAGACGGAGGCAGGCAAAGTTCAAGGCCACTCTGGGATACATGAGATTGAGCCAGTCTAAAAGAGAAACAGAGTCAGACAGTGGTGCCTCACACCTTAAATCCCAGCACTTGGGAGGTGGAGACAGGGGTGATATGGGTTGGGGGAGAAAGGAATATAATGCTCATGGCATTCATCCTGAGGTTTCATAGACACAGCATTTAGTCAGAGGATTCATATGGATAGGATCACCCACTCTGAGTGACCAAGTCATGTTTCCTACATGGGAGACAGCCTCACATCTCAGCAACCCCTTCTTCAGATTGTCCCTAGGGCAGACTTGGGCCACACCGGGATCAGCAGGGACCTTGGTCAATGTGGCAACGAAGGAGAACTAGACTAATTGGCCTTGTTCAGAGTCAAAAAATGATGTACTTAAAAAGTTGGGGGGTGGCAACTCTGATCTCTGTTATGTGGAAGGCCCTTCTGGATTAGTTTCCAAACACCGGATTCCTTCCCCATGTCTGAGGATCCAGTAGAGGTATAAGGGGTCTCTTTTGTGGCTGGCTCCTTTACTTCTCTGACCTTTCAGCATTTACCTTGATATCTTACTCTGAGTAAGATCAATTAGAATCATGTTACATGTACCCACAACTTACACACACACACCTGTGTCCACACAATGTAAATATGCATGTACACACACCACACTGATAAACATGCAAAGATAATAACAGAGAGCACTGAAGGAAGAAATCTGACACTGATTTCTGAGCTCCACCCACAGAGATACACACATTCATGCTCACTCACATGTACATGTGCATACCATCCGCACACACACACACATACACACACATAAACCTCCCATATACACAAAAAGGAAAGTACACAGGGAAACAGTAAAAAGACTACATTGCTAGCCAAAAAAAGAACTGGTTGCTAGAAAAAAAGGATGGGAAAGAAAATTTATACTTTTTGTTAAAGTTGAAAATCAGTTA